>NC_136493.1:145572575-145687575 GCF_053919585.1 Euprymna scolopes | reverse complement strand
ATATATTACACACACACACACACATATATATATGTATATATATATATATATATATTACACTCACACACACATATATATATATTACACACGCACACATATATATATATATAAATATAATAAAGTGTGTAATATATATATATACATTACACACATATATATATTAGAAAGTGTGTAATATATATATAATAAGTGTGTAATATATATATATATATATATATATATATATATATATATATATATATATATATATTACACACTTTATTTTCCGTAAACATTAGATATCGCTACACATTCATGAGAATAATTAGTCAACTACTTATAACTAACAAGGTACATCGTCCTAGACTTTTGTAAATGCAACATCCCCTGATGATGTCTCTAGTTAGTTGTAACTAGTTGACTGAAACATACTCGTGAATGTGTTGCGATACATAAATGTATATGCAAAGTAAATAAAAAGTATATCCTGCTCTACCTCGTTAAATTCATTGGATATTTTACCTCTTAATTATATTAACCTGGAATATATATATAGACACACATACATATATATGTATGTTTACGTGTGAATTAATAATTGTTTTTTTTCCTTTTTTCTTAAATTTGAATAGGTTAAGAAGTCAGTACCACGGATATTTTTTATTAACATTTGTTAAAAATAACGAAAAAGAAGAATGCAGTTTAAATTCATAGGAATACTAAAGTTAACATTGTAGACTTAGTACTAGCATAAGCTGACTTATCGCTGGAAAATTCAATATTGCAAAATGCGGATCAGACCATATACAATGCAACATAAGAAACCTTAACTTTATATATATATATATATATATATATATATATATATATATATATATATATATATATATATATATATATAAACTAACATAATACTATATATATATATATATATATAAACTAACATAATACTATATATATATAAATAAACTAACATAATACTATATATATATATATATAAATAAACTAACATAATACTATATATATATAAATAAACTAACATAATACTATATATATATAAATAAACTAACATAATACTATATATATATATATATATATATAAATAAACTAACATAATACTATATATATATATAAATAAACTAACATAATACTATATATATATAAATAAACTAACATAATACTATATATATATAAATAAACTAACATAATACTATATATATAAATAAACTAACATAATACTATATATATATATATATAAATAAACTAACATAATACTATATATATATATAAATAAACTAACATAATACTATATATATAAATAAACTAACATAATATATATAAATATAAATATAAAATATATATATATATAATAACAGAATACTAAAAAACACACACATTTAACTACATATAGGTTTAAAATAGGTCAACTCACTTGATATCTACACTCTCTGCTAAAAAAACACACACACAAAGGAAAGGTTCAACACAACGTAAACTGGGCATTTGTTCTGTTAAGTGCCTGCCCATTGGCTGATTAGGAAGGGAGCGGTGGAAACTAGGAAGCTGATTGGCTAACTAAAAATTCAATAGAATATGCGTATATAAAAACGCGAGACTACAACTCTTCGCATAAGCCTGACGAATCCTAGTCTAGATGAAACGCGGAATATTCTGTGTAGCTTAATTGCCATATATATTTTCTAACTTACTATACACACACGTATATATATATATATATATATATATATATATATATATATATATATATGTATATACACGTGTGTGTATCGTCTATTATTATTAGTATGCTATCCTTGTTTAAAAAGACATAAAAAGAGAAGTAATAATATTGAATAACACGGAAGATACTTACCGCTTTGAAGGTATGCAATCACTGAATAGGGAAAATACGAATGCAAAGATTGTCCATTAAGAATATACTATATCATTCAGCTATTTCTCTCAGATATTCAGTTCTACTTAGGCTCCTGCAATAAGGGTATAACTTAGACTCTAAATTCATAAGAGCGGTCAAAATTCGAAAGTTATTGCTTTGTTATTAGTTCACACAAGAAACACAGAAAAACACGTACAATTATTTTTAACATGTTTTCTTTAATAATTGTATTTTGTCAATGTTTTGATTAATTAATCTGATTAACATAAGATTTTCATTGTAGTCTTGCTACTACAAACGAGCTACAGTCGACTACTGTTTGCTTAAACTTTTTTATCCGTCCATCTCTCTCCGTCTCTCGTCCGGTCTTATCTCGTCACTTTCTTCCTGACTTTCTGTCTATTTATCTATGTCGGGTCGTTTTGCTTGCGTAACGGTTGGCGTCAATATACAGTCTTCATATTTTTCTTTTGTCCAATCAAGAATATGTTCTAGTTGGAATTTTACAGGTATTGTCTTGAATTCTTTTGTTTACCAAATCCTAATTAAGCATTCTGTCATTGTCTGTTGACTGATATGATAACTATTCCGGGTATGTTTGTCTGTCCACGGCTCTTCGAAAAATTGGTAAAAAAACTCAAATATATAATAAATAAAATGTTACCAAAGGCAAGATAAGTTAATTAACTGGGTAGGTTTTTAGTGTTTTTACTTAAGGTAAAATGTTTATTCGGCTTGAAAAACAAACAAGTTCAAAGTGTACGTGACCACAAGAAAAAAAATGGCAGCGTAACAAATACATTGTGACCACTTTTTCTTGTGGTCGTGTAACCTTTGAACTTGATTGTTTTTCGAACCGATTAAACATTTTACATTTTAGTAAGAACATTAAAATTCTACCCAGTTGGATAGAAGAGTAACTTATCTTGCCTTTGGTAACATTTGTTATAGATTTGATTTTTTTACCACTTTTTCGAAGGATTGTAGACAGTAAAACATACCCAAAATTGTGTTTTAATACTTTATTAGGTACTTATGCAAGTTTAATGAAGACATTAAAAATGAAAATATCGCAAAAAAAGTTTATATCGTACATATCCGTTATGGGATGAAGTTCTCCGAAAAAAAAATTTCACTTAATTTCATCAAGTAGTTTTTTTTTTTTTTTTTTTTTTTTACAGCGAAAAAAAAACAGTTTATGATACCGAGCAAAAGGTTCGATTTTTAGGAAGGAAAGCTAGTATTAAAGATTGGGAGTGGTGTCAGCGCTTTAAACTAAGTTATCTCCCCGTGGCGTGTTAAAAAAAATTCAATGTTGGCTACCTTTAACGTGCTGTCATAAAAACGTGTTTTTCAACGGATACATACAATATAACCTTTTTTCTATATTTTCATTTTTTAAAGTCTTGATTAAACTGTACAAGTATCCTTTATTAATAAAAAAGATCACAGTGTAGTATCTGTTCTGATGCTACACTTCATCTTTTCTGTCCTCGGTCAGTGGAGAAAAAATCCTTCATGACTGAAACACTTTATTTTTGTTCCTAGCCAGAGTGGCTCTTTATTCGGGAGCTGGATGTTCTCCACATTAAAAATAGAACTTGTGTCTAACTGCCCTCGTGAGGAAGCAAGTAAACAGAAATAACAACATGATTCGTCTTTTTTACTTATACTAGCATGGGTGCCCGGCGTTGCCCGGGTATTTGGAGATGTATGTTGAGCAAAAAGAAAAAAAAAAGTGGTCAATTTTTTTTAACTTTGACCCCTATTATGACCCCTTAAAATTTATTGTTTTGGGCTCAAATTAAGTTATTAAGTTAGATCCATGTCCAATGAACCTATATCTAAAATTTCAAGTGTTTATACCGAAAATTTCTCGGAGGAGTTTGGTAGAGTTCTCAAAGGTCAAATCGACAAATTTCTAGCCGAAAACCGATCACATAGATTTTCCCAAATCTCAGTACCCTGTATATCAAATTTCGAGTCTGTAGACTAAAAATTGACAGAGTTATTGCGTAGGGAAATGTACACACACAGATACACACACAGGCAGACAGACACTTTCACTTTTATAGATATATAGATTGTTTCAAGTCTTGTGTCGCTCGTCATCAAAATTCTAACTAATCTATGCGTCTTGTAAAAATAATGAATAAAAACAAATCTTATTACCATTTTCCACATGCTCTTCTCACACTATCTCCTGCTTCATATGTCTTCTGTGTGGCTTTGTCATAGCAAGTACATTGCTTAGCAGAGACGCACTTCATATTTGAATCTGAGTATTTATTTTTCGGACACTGGCATCCAGGAATGCATTCCTCTTCGCATGATTGGTCCATATACTGTCTGTCATCACAACTTGTATAGCAACTCGATCCGCACTCTGTGTATTCTTCTTGTGGATTCTTGCATTTGTAATCTATAAATATACGTTGTAATCAAGACACCAAATTAGAAAGCATGCATGTTATATGTATTATCTGGCACATTCGGACTACTATCTTCATCTTGCTCGTTATTTTCATAACGTTTTGGCCGATGTAATTACCGACCTTTATCAGATACGCCTTTTCGAACTTGAGAAGCTAATAAAAGAAAATTGGGATTTTTTTTTATGTCAAATTCAAGTACGGTTATGAATATCCGAACTGAACACAATATTTAACCATGGAATAGATTGTTCTTATTCCATCAGTTATGACTGGGAAGTAGTGTTAATTTTATGGTATTCTTAGTTATTGTGGTCTGTAGTAAGGATTGAACCTTCAACATTCAGACGGCAATCGTAACAAAAAAATAACATAAAATTAATATTTCCGCCCATGACTGATCGAATGAGAATAATTTATGCCATAAATTTAAAAGAGGGTTTCAGTTCAAAATTTCTTATCGGTTCTCCATTTCGATAGAAGGATTTCAGTTCCACTAAAATGTTATTTCGAAATAAAAATAAACGGAGGATACATCGGCCAAAACGCTGTAAATCAAACAACTCAGGTGAAAATAGTCTAAATAACTAAAAAAAAAAAAAAAATCAATTTTCAAAAAAAAAAAAAAAAAAAAAAAAATTCAGAAACATTTTCAAGATTAGCAAAATTGCTGCATGAAACAAAGTTGAATCATTTTGCATCATAAAAATTAACATCTCACTTTAAAAAATTACAAATTGGATAAATTTATTGATAAATATCGATGTTCTTTCAATATCTGATCTACCAAATGGTTTCTAATCCAACATATAATCTACAGATTTGTTTATATTTCAATATCTGATCTATTTATTGATCCTAACTCTGTGTCATTGTTTTTGCGTTAACAAGAACTTTCTTTAAAAAGACGTCTGTTGATTAATACTCTCAGCAAACGTGATTTAGTAGTAATGTAAATACCTATATGCCGACCGCCGTGCATCTTAATTGCATGGTTTCCATTCCTTAAATAGGTATCATCTTGATTATTAGGCGATTCCAACTAATATTTGAATCATTAACAGGATGCTCGTCCAATAAGTGATCGACCGAGTGGACTACATTCCGGTATTTGATCCAACTATTAACCCTAACACTAACTCTAATAACGAGTCACATATCGAATGTAAAGAACTTGACAGATCACACCATTTGGTCAATCATTTACTGAAAGAGCACCTAAATCTTTGAGATACAATGTTTAATATAAATGAGGATACATGCCTTAGTAGCATATGATTATTGCTATGGTATATTAGCTAATATATATATTTCTGATCATTTATATATATAAATGTATATATGTATGTATGTATGTCAGGTCATGTCATATGCTACTGGTACCATGTAACCCAGTACTACCTGCCTCATGGTCGGATCACCGGCGACTAAACTGGTTCCCCCATGAGACATGTTTGGTGAGGAGGATGGCTAGTCTCCCTGAAGGATTAAAAGCAAGACCTTCCAAAGAGCGAATGAACCCTTTTTCAGGGTCAACGGCCAACTAGTACCGTGTGTGTTTGTGTGTATGTATGTATGTGTGTGTTTTGGGGTGGAGAGGGCTCCTATAAGCCGTGGTAAAGGCAACCTTTTTAGGAGAAGCAAATCTCTGATTTAAAAAACCATAAAGCAGGAGACCAGTACCCGTATTAAGCTGGTCTGCAGTTTAACTTGTTGCTGGCTATCTTGCTCTTGCTTGTTGCTGGATCTCAACATTTTGAACCGAGAGAGAGACTTAGTTGTCGTACTAAGCTAAGACTCTGTAACATCATCTTTATATAGATACTCCCTCAGGCATTTGTCTATTAAACTGGTCCTGTGGCGATGGAAGTCATTTTTGGGCTCATGGACTTTAAGTGTCTGAAGGAGTGCCACTCGTCTGACAAAACGTTGCAATCATCATGTATGTACAGCATAATCACGTTTACACACTGGTTCTCCTCAGATCACTTAAGTTAAGCAACATTGAACCTAGCTAGTTCCAGATGGGTGACCATTTGGGAATTCTAGGCGCTGTATATACTCTCTCTTTATCTTGGCATTGTTTCCAGTCGTTCTGAACCTCCATTTGCCACTGGTATTTAACAAAGTTGACTCAGGAGAGGTGTTGTTGCAGATTGCGCAACTCTTGCCACAAAAATTTCATGAGCAGGCATTCTTACAGTGAATATCCATTGTCTGTTAAGACTGATGGAAGCTATCATGTATGTATGTACGTATGTTCAAAATGAAAAGCTAGCAAGATATGATTTTAAAGGATTGGATACAAAGAAGTAAATGATTGCATATGTTCAATTTGGTGATTCGCTGTGATATATAACATTAATAAATGACAGTTCTTTGAATGTCTTTATCATTAAGAAATAAATTTTTATTAATAAATGTTAAAAGAACGTTCGATATTAAGAATCATGCAATATTCACGTGAAGTATGGGTTATCTAACATATAACATTATATTGCGGAATTTTCAAAATCATACCGAAGTAGCATTTATCTAATATATCGATATTAGATCCAAACTAGCTTATTTTTCGTTTCTTCCTTCCACTATGTTATTGGCATGAATATATTTTATTTCATGTCATTTACTTTTTGATTATGCTTGTTCTAGCTAAGAAAACCTTTAAAGTAAAAAGAAATTTCCCTACTCATTGACTATTCTTTAATATTAAAGGGAGGCAACTATATCATGAATTATTTCTCTTGCCTTTTGCAAAAGTATGTGTTCTTTAGTAATAGTTGATTAACGTCGTTAAAGCGTTTATTATACAACTCCATTGTTTATTTAAATCATAACAAATTTACAACGCATAAAACCAAGAGATCTTTAAACCATCCCAAGCCAGTTCAACATTTTAGATCTTTGTCTTTGTTTATTTTCAATTAGATTCGTTCGTTTATTATAATGAAAGGGGGATAACAGAAGAGACGTTGCGAGCCTATCCTTGTTTTTGTTTGAAGTTGTATTCCCTTGGTTGCTCTGATGCTTTTCCTACTTGTGCCTCTTGGTATATTTGTATGGGTGATCTAAGTTAATTAAAGTTTCAGTTAATTTTATGCATCATTTTTGCTATTCAAGATTACTTGCTTTCATTTACTGCCTTGTTTCTTCTCCCTTTTCTCGCTCTTTCAGTTTCTAACTTCGAGTTCCAGTCCAGTTCTGAATTGCTTTGCATCAGTACATTATTTGCAACCCATTCGCCTCTAATATCGCCATATCATTACCTTATTATAGTAAGGTTGGTTTCTATAGATCTTTAAAATCTCCTCTTTACCATATTTTATAGAAAATAACATCATTATAAGAAATCTGATTTGTCTTCCAATTAATGCAAAAAGACTTTGCTTTCTTCTTGCATGTGGAATTGTTCAGTAACTTATCAGTAATCTGGTCAGGTAGGCTTCTATGCTTTGATTAAATGGCGAAACGCCTTTAATTCCATTTCCAAATTTTGCACCAATCTCTCAGCAACCCCATTCGATTGTGGGTGTGAGTTAGTGTTTTATACAGAATGCATGCAATACGCTTTAACCAAGTGCAAGTTTCAAATTCTTCGTCATCAGAGTCACAGTCTTGGAGGCTGGTAATAATAAAGCTGAATACAGTGACATCATTAAAAAAAAGTGTATTAACAAAAGCATGTTACAGAAGAACATATAATTCTGAGGTAGAGTATAACATGTTAGATACAACAATATTTATAGTCTCTGGGTAACTCCATTATTCCATAAATAGGTATATCAATTTACCCCATAATGCTATGAAGATAGCTTTCCATCACATAATTCTGATGCATTGTCTGCGATTGTCTTTTTGGGTACTCTATTTCCTAAAAATATTATTTTCAGTTACTGTGGTGACCTTTCTGTCTCTCGGTCACCCTAAAAACGAATCTACCAATATCAAGAATAAGCCGATATCAATAACGTTTGCATAACTATGTGCATATTTAAACAACCTCCCTATAATTTTCTAACGTCATTTTCAAACAGCCTTTTAATTTTTGTGTCCGCTGAAAGTTTGTTTTGAATATGGCCCTAACAGATCACTGTATCCGGGTGGATATCTTATACATAATGAAGAGACAACCAAAATGGTCAGATGTAAACACATGAGCTTTTCTTTAATACCAGGTACATACATGATTCTATTTCACAAGATGCTAATGGCAAATATCGGATCGCGTTCTTAGATAAAACATTTCCAATTCATTTTATTAATTATATTTAATGTTATTAGTTTTTTTTTATATTGCTTAATGTTAATCCACTCTTCCCTCACACACAGAAGTCCACCTACTGTCATTCATTAAAACTGGATTTTATTTGATAAGAGATGTCTTGTTTTATGCACCGGTTTTGATCGACTAAACGAGGTGGGAAACCACTTTATCTAGATATGTTCGAAACGAATAGCCGATGCTCAAAATGTATAAACATTTTGACCCCTCGCTTTACTTAAAACTTCACCAAAAATCAGGAAATTAACCAATTTTAATGACATTTTCAGTATTTATCAAATAATGATCACGAAATATAATGAACTTGTTATTTTTATTTAAATCTTAGTGAAATGTATTATTTTGTTTAAACAAAAAAACACTTTTACTAAAATTATAGTAAAAAAACAAATTTATTTTTGCTTTTTTTTAATGAAAATAAAGCATTATAAATTGTTACAATAACAAAAAGAAAAATTAATTTCTCGAACTATTGATATTGTCATGGGATTAAGCATTGTTTATTTAATATTTTCATTTAAAAAATTATAATTGCAAAAAATATTTCTATTTTGTTTTAGAATACATGTTTTGCATAATTTTTATAAGATTTTAATATTTTCTTTGCTTGAATCAACGTGAAACTTTCGGTATAACATAATTTTTATATAATCTTGAAAAATAACTTTTTTTTAAAAGCAGTGGCATAGAAAAATAAATTAAAAGTAGTAAAAATAATACAAATATTCATGGTAAGAATGTACGGATATATGGCTGAGGGAAAACAAGAAAACAGCACTGCCTAACTCCCTATAATTACCTAACGTCATTTTCAAACAGCCTTTTGATTTTCGGACAGTTCGGGCTTCCGTAGAATCCACATTTAGACGAATTCGTTTATTTTTGTTTATGCAAAGATAGAATCTTTCGCTTTGGGGGTTAATTAAGCTATTTTTTGTACAAACAAGGTGTTTTTTTTTAATTTAATTCAATATCTTAGCACTTTACTAATTATCTTTGAAATAGACCCAGAAAACTAATATTTATCTTTCAAAGGATTTCTACTATGAATTTAACTTCAAAATTGAGCGGAAGTTGTTAGCTTCTGAATATCGCTGTAAAAGCATTTTTCATTAAAACTTTTTTTTTTACGTGCACAAATATTTTTTTCTTTTTTTTGGAAATTAACTTTAGGCTTTAATCTTTTAAATACAATCAAAAAGTAGTCAGAAACATACAAAAAATTATGATTAACCGGCTTTCAAAATTATGTCCCCCGTATTTTTTCGCCATTATTGCTCGTACCTACATTTATCGAATCCAGTCAATAATAAACGAATAAATCCTTCCAGAGGATTCATGGACGATTCTGAATCCAGTGATACTTATATTTTTAATTTATATTTTTATTTGCAGTTCATTTTTCAAATTAATGTCGTTTCGAATTACTGGTTATTTAAAAATATTTTTTCTAATAAAAGATAGTTTTGATATTTAAGTTAAATAATTAATATTTAAAACACTGTATCAATAACTGTTGAATAATTTAAGTTAACTATTCAATTAGTTAATATGCATATCCCGCACAGCCATTTTATTTCATTTGTTTTCACTCTTCCATACAGCATGCTTTGAATAGATCTGTTATATCCACCATTTGAAAAAGGGATTCCCTCGAAATATATCATGGAACATTGTCACACACAGTATACCTCTTCAAGTAAGACATTAATACTTAAAATCTTGTTCTGTCCCTCTAACTAGGAGTGATCATGAAAATTGAATATATATATATATATATATATATATATATATATATATATATATATATATATATACTTATTGATTTGCAAATTGTCACTTGTTTTCGTCTTTCTTCCTCAACACCGACTACATTCCATTCCTCACATTATGATAGCCTTCTAAATCTCTCCTACATACCTATCTCACACAATGCTTCAAGCAAACTACATCTCAGTTTTATTTATGTATATTTGCGTTGCTTTAAGTTAATATTTTGTTTTATCTACAATCTTTGTTTGGATGAGGAAAGGGTTTATTATCATTTTTAATATCAACAAAAAGAAACAGAGCTGATAAGTACAACTATAACGATCCACTGAACTATACAGTAATAAACTAATTTAAATTTTTTATAACTATTAAAAATAATTTTCTAAAAAACAAATGACATATTTTAAAAACTAAAAAGATGGATGTAAAAAGACTCCCGAGCATTGCGGGTCAGGGACAGCTGGTTTACTATTAAAAATATTCTAATTCGGTTTTGTTGCTTTGTGTGGACACTTTTTCTATTTTCATAGTCTATTATCGGGTGGAATTTCTTATTTCGGATATTGGATATCTTGTCTCAATTTAATTCGCATTTGTGCTCATTTACGACAATAGCTGCCTCGTTTAACTTATTCAAAATAAGTTTCGTTTTGTGTTTCTTTAATGGATATTCAATAACATGCATATCATCCTGATATGCGTCTTATAGGATTAAAAATTTTTTTTTCAATAATGTTGTTTCAACAAGAGTAATCTAAACACATTCATGCTCAGCATGACAAAAAGAAGCACTTGGATCAGACAGAAAGCTGGAGTAAATGACATCATTGTCATCATACGAACGAACGAGAAAACAGACAAGCAAGTTCCCTTTTTCAAAATATACAGACAATAGGTGAACATCTAAAGCGACAGAATGGACCCTGAAGCAATAGAAACGATCTAGAAAAACGCCAAAAACTAGATGAAGAAACAACAAGGCCGCTGGAAAAATGGTGGGATCTTTCTATCGATCCAGTAGATATCTCACTTCTGATGCTATTCTCTATCTATATAAGAGCCAAGTACGTCCAAGGATGGAATACTATTGCCACATCTGGGCAGGAGCTGCTAGAAAGGACTTGTCCTGCCTTGATAGAGTTCAAAATAGACTTCGTAGCCTCGTAGGAGATGTCCTTTTCTCTTCCTTGCAACCTCTATCTCACAGAAGAAATGTTGCGAGTTTGTCTCTGATGTATCGTTATTTTCATGGAAAGTGTTCGACTGAGCTTCAATCTATGGTCTCCCCTCGCCAAACTTTCACAAGAAACACTCGTCTAGCTGTAAACACTATCAATAATTCCCCCCACTCTTTATCTGTGCCTAAACCTAAACGTAGATTCCATGAACAAAGCTTCTTTCTTAGAACTGCACGCCTGTGGAATTGTCTTCCGTTTTCCTGCTTTCCGGCTGACTACAATATGGTTGTCTTCAAGTCTAACGTAAATAAGTTCTTGATGAGCCGTTCCATATAAGTTATCAAATTTACCAAATTTTCATTACTAATGATTACTATATTGTCCAATTTCTACTGTACACTCTTTAACCCTTATCCCTGAGTGGCCTTCAGGCCTTGATAAGTGGTGACCCCCATGTAAAAAAAAAAAAAAAAAAAAAAAAAAAACAACGACAACAGCTGACGGGGTCCTACGTGACTGCTCTTAGTTAGGGGGCAGAACAAGATTGAAAGCAACCAGAGAGGGGTTTCTCCTCTAGGATTGATCAAAACCCCTAATGGTGATGATTACGATAGTACTGATGTTATTTCAATTACCTTCTGAAAAAATATAGGTTTAAATCTTTATGCAAGACAGTAAATGAGTCCACTTTAATTATCCGGATGCTTATTGAAATAACCCCTGGTAGGAATGAAATATAGACGATGACCTTTTTCTTGGGGGTATCATGAGTCACACTTCTTCAGATATCAGGTCTATTATTGCAGAAATCGATAATCATAGCTCTCCAGTCTATACATTCGGTCTTTCTGATGAGATCCATAGTCGTGTTTCAAGTGACCCTGTTGAGACGTTCAGTGAACTTTGTTGTCTTCCTCCGCTCTTTTTTTTTTTCATGACAATTTTTCATAACATCAAGTTTTTTCCAAGCCGTTTGCTCGCATTAAATGGCCGAAGAACTTTGAATGTCTGTCGTGAACGGTATTAAGTAGTAATTCGCTGTACTCTGCCTTACTCATGCCTTCTTCGTTTGTTTTCATGAGATTCCTAGAATTCTCAAGAACGATAACTCTGCTGCTTCCAAATGACTTTCAATCACACTAACAAGTAAAATTTAAAATATACAATTTATGAAGAAATTTATGTAAACAGTGTGTGTATTTATGCTTCTCTTTGTTTAGACAGTGTGGATATGTGCGCATTCATAGTCTTTGCTTCAATTTCTTCTCCATTTGACTGACTTGTTCAATTATTTGGGTACAATAAAATTCCTTTTTCATAAGCTACAGTGGGCGCTCAGGATGCGCATCGATTAAAAATTAATACAAATCTGTTTGTGTGCAGTCTGTAAAGTTCCATGTAGATTAAAAGAATGGACAAAGAAAGAAAAAAAAATGGCCGCCTTTATTCTTTATATGCTTGCGATATTGTCACCTAACATGCAAATGAGATGCTTCCGGTCGGATATAAAAAGCCTGATTTTTCAGAGACAGGGTTGATTTTGGATTTGAATGTCAGAGTAGCAAGTGCTGTCAGTAGTGCATAGTGTTTTATAGTTGAGTTTTGACATCAGATTTGGAATTAAGTTTTGACAGCAGAGCGTCGAGAATTTGGAGTAGCGAGTTTTTAGGAGCAGTGTGTCGAATTACATTTTTTAACCGCAGGGTGTGCATAAATGATTTTGCACATGGACGTATTTGAACACAGATTTCATGACTTGGTATTTTTACAGGTTTGTCTTTTTCCCTCGTTTATAGCCACCATTGGTAAAACAATGTGATAATGCTTTAAATGCACATAATTTTGAGGTGATGTTTGTACAGTTTCACTCATATTACTGCTTACTAATTACATACAATTGAAAGACATGTCACTCCTATAACTTCGTCAATATATTGCCAACAATGACTGATATTCGTCGGATATAGTTTTTGAACCCATTGAAAACATTTTTAACAGCAGATTTGACAGCGGAGCGTCAAGATTTGGAGTAGAGTTTTCACAGTGTAGCGTCGAGATTTGGAGTAGAGTTTTCACAGTGTAGCGTCGAGATTTGGAGTAGAGTTTTCACAGCGGAGCGTTGAGATTTGAAGTAGCGTTTTGATTTAGTTGACTGGGTTCGAGCTTTGTGACCAGCAGTAATTATCACTTCCTGTACTGATGATTGCGTAAGCATAAAACACTAGTGTTAGTAGGTATCTAAAAATTATTAATAGTTATTGGAAAAAATATTATAGCTATAAACCCTTTTAAGTAAAATTAACGTTGAGCCTTATTTATGAATTGAGAATCAAGCCGAAAATTAGTTGCGTACGTCATTCACAAACTTCCTGTTTGTTCGTATACTTTTATCGCTGGTTGACATTATGACAAGCCCACTTACATGGCTTCATAAGTATCTTAATTCACTTTCATTTAAGGGGTAATTCCTGGTAGCCGAGAAGAAGAGCGCTATATTGATAAGCCAAGATTGACTTTTTTTTACTAGCTCCAAGTCCCACGATCAGTAGAAATTATTACTTCCTGTACTGATGATTGCGTAAGCATGAAACACTAGTGTCTATCGGTATTAAAAAATCTTAATATTAATTGGAACAAATATATATATATATATATATATATATACTAGCATTTCAGCCCGGCGTTGCTCGGGTGTTTGGAAGTGTATGTTGAGCAAAAAAAAAAAGCGATCAATTTTTTAAACTTTGACCTCTATTCTGACCCCTTAAAATTTACTGTTTTGGACTCAAATCAAGTTATTAAGTTTGATCCATGTCCAAGGAATCTATATCTAAAATTCCAAGTGTTTAGACCCAAAATTGTCGGAGGAGTTTGGTAGAGTTCTCAAATGTCAAATCGTTGAACTTTGACCCCTTAACAGCCAAATTTCAGGCCGAACCCGGATTACAAAGATTTTCCCAAATCTCAGTGCGCTGTATATCAAATTTCGAGTCTGTAAACTGAAAATTGACAGAGTTATTGCATAGGACAATGTACACACACACAGACACGTTCACTTTTATAGATTAAACAAAAATATATACATAAATATATTATGGAAACAATTTTGTGTTTACTGTAAACTTTTTACGCAAATATTATGCAAGTATAAATCATGTAGAATATCTGCATGAATATAATTGCACGTAATAGTTGAATAAAGATGATCATCCCATAAATAAAAGGAAAACACTAATAAGGAATTAATTAAAATGAATGTTTTCAAGAATATGGAAATTAGCTAGATCTTTTGCTAGTGAATGCAATTCCACACCCCATATATAAGAAAATTGTATTTTCTTTTTAAATAAATAGAAAAGAGGGTTTATAATATGAATATCAATACTCACAAAAGAAAAACGAATTTATAGGAGTATATATACATATATATATATATATATATATATATATATATATATATATATATGCATTATTATCAATTTTTATACAAATATGACTTCCCTTATATTTTGTAGTTTTCAATAAACCAGCAAAATTATAGCTTGCTTATGAATGTTATTTTACTAACTACTTTTCTCTGCGGATAAAAGCCATTTTTTGAACTCCATGGAATACGAGGGACGTGCAATAAGTAATGCCCCTGACCCACTTCCAGTTGTCTGATCTAGCTGAAATTTTGCATGTGTAATGATTTATATCTCTACGGGTTATGTAGCAAATTACAGCTCTGAACTAAATGTGGTTTCTGTTTTACAGGTGTTTGACCTGAGTCAGGTGTGAAATGGAGCCTGTTGAATGTCGAGCAGTGATCCGGTTTTTGTATTTGAAAGGACGCACACCACAGGAGACTTTTGATGAAATGAAAGGAACTTATGGTGATAATGCCCCATCATATGACCTTGTAAAATGCTGGCATCGTGAATTCAAACGTGGCCGGAAGTCTGTGGAAACACCTCCCAGACCTGGTCGCCCCCTTCTGCCATTGATGAGGCATCTGTCCGTCAAGTTGAGGCTGCCATTTTGGAAGATCGGCGCATTACTATTCGCCAAATAGCCCAAGATGTCAAGATTAGTACAGAGTCTGTGGAAAGTATCATTCATGACCATTTGCATATGCATAAGGTGTCTGCCAGATGGATTCCCAGGTTGCTCACCCTATGCCAGAAGCGAGAACACGTTGAGTGCTCGAGGATGAATTTGGAGATGTGCCAAGAAGATGAGTCAAAGTTTTTCAAAAGACTGATTGCACAGGATGAAACCTGGGTCCATCCCTATGATCCAGAGACTAAACCCCAGTCAATGCAGTGGAAGCACTTGGACTCACCACCTCCAAAGAAGGCAAGGGTGCTGCCCTCCGCTGGCAAGGTCATGCTCACAGTCTTCTGGGACCAGGACGGAGTAGTGATGACAGATTTCCTGGCAAAAGGTACCACGATTACAAGAGCCTATTATGCTTCACTTTTGAGGAAATTAAGGGAAGCTATCAAAATCAAGAGGTGGGCCAAGATCAGCAAAAGTATCCTCCTGCAGGACAACGCTCCGGTCCACAACTCGCATGTCACCAGATCAGAAGCACGAGCGTGTGGTTATGAAATCTACTCCATCCTCCCTACTCTTCTGACTTTGCACCCTCTGACTTTGACCTCTTTCCAGCCATAAAGTTGTTATTGAAAGGAAAGCGTTTCTCAGATGATGCAGCCTTGATTTCTGAAGTCACGTCCTGGTTGAAGGACCAACCTGGGGTGTTTTACAAAAACGGTCTCCAGAGCTGTATCAAACGATGGGAGAAATGCATAACTCTGGGTGTTTCCTATGTAGAGAAAGACTAATAACTGTGCCAAGTTTCGTTGCTCTACTGCTATGGGAAGTGGGTCAGAGGCATTACTTATTGCACGCCCCTCATATATATTTTCACAGCCAAACAACGTTGCAGTCTACAAGAGCCATGTATATATATATATATATATATATATATATATATATATATATATATATATATATATATATATGTTTAAATACATTTATAAAATAAACTTAGAACCAATACTTTTTCAGAAGTGCTCAACGCAAAATAGAGCTTTATAAAAATAATTTTATATAAACATTCGAACAGCCGACACATTAATAATTCTCGGGGTTGTAGGATCAACTGAATATTATACTTTAAATTGTCCCGAAAAGTAACGAGAGATGATGAAATTGGCCATCAAAGAAAACAAAATTTAAATTTACTTTTTACATGGGTGGTTTGGGTAAGGCTCTTCCAAACGTGCCATTATCCCCAACCAGTTTATATCTACCTCTATCCGCGGCCCATACACGTTCAAAGGTCTCATATACATAAAAGCCTCACAATGAGCATAAAATTTTCTTACCCTCCTCTACCCTCGCCAGGTATAACGCATGTAAAGCAAGCTTAACCTAGATTCACACATGCATTTACTCGTCAGCCAGACATGGTTAGACTACCAACCGTTCACACATACATTTCACCATATAGTAACTGTTTACAAGCACAGAGGGAAACCAGTTGCAATAATGCACACACATTTACTCACTTACATATTCAAATATACGCATGAATTAATACAATTATATATACGTTTAAGGAAAAAATCTATCGACAATTGAACAGTCACTTAAAACGATTAGCATTTTTATAACATTTAAATGTGGTTTAATAAATTGGTGCTAGTGCACTGCATGAACCAGAAGTTGGTAATTCTGCATATTACGAACCGGAATTCTCATAAATGTCTGCTCGGGCTCGACCGGCATCTGACATCACCACTGGAATATGCCAAGTGCCGGTAAAAATGCCCGGACACCCATTCAAATCATTGTTTTTATTCAAATAGTATTTTCAAGTTAAATTCAATTTTTATGATATTTTTATTTATTAAATTGGTAGGTGAAAATACATAATAGTTACAAAGCACCCTCCCCAGGTTAAGAATGGCTTTCTACATAACTTTACTTCAGCGTGGTAACATAGATAATGCACAAGTACCCGCTATTGTAAGTCCAGCTATACTGTACATTTATGAGAAATCCGTAACAATAACAACATCCGTTTCGTACAATGTAGCAATACAGAGGAAGTTTCATGAGAATATGAAATTCACAAGTGGTCCCCAGTCGCATATATATCCCCGTTAGGGAAAATGAAGATGTTAAGGTTTTGCAAATCTTGCAGGGAGGTGTCGACATCCTCCTACATACAGCGCCTGGTATTCTCAAATTGGTCACCAATCTGGTACTGACCAGGCTCAACGTTGCTTAACTTTGGTGCTCTAGCAAAAATCGGTGTGCAATGTGATTATATCGTATATACCACGTAACATGCAGAAGTTTAAATGTAATGTGAACAGACATCTCGCTGCTCAACTCCCTACATAGTCTGCTGTAGATATGGTCCCAAGTTAAAATCTTTACACCTAAGTAGCAATATGCCTTGTTTAAGGCAAACAAGAGTAAAAAAAATGCAAATTAACGCTAAAATCAAATAAACTGTATTAATGTGTAAAGACTTATTAATTCATCTCTACGACCATATCAAAATAGTGGAAATGAGGCAAATGAAATATAAAACTCATAATAATGTATGATACGAGGGATGTTCCAAAAGTAATCCCTCCTATTTTTTTTTATTTGGACCGAATGGATCAGATGTGATTGAAAAGTGCATTGTTATAACTGCTGAACTTATGCATTAATGAAAGTTTTGTCTCACTGTTGCAGATATTGACGATGTGAGATTAAGAAAGTAACCCCTGCTAGAAAAGACTTGTCCTGCCTTGATAGAGTTCAAAATAGACTTCGTAGCCTCGTAGGAGATGTCCTTTTCTCCTCCTTGCAACCTCTATCTCACAGAAGAGATGTTGCGAGTTTGTCTCTGATGTATCGTTATTTTCATGGAAAGTGTTCAACTGAGCTTCAATCTATGGTCCCCCTCGCCAAACTTTCACAAGAAACACTCGTCTAGCTGTAAACACTATCAATAATTCCCCCCCACTCTTTATTTGTGCCTAAACCTAAACGTAGATTCCATGAACAAAGCTTCTTTCTTAGAACTGCATGCCTGTGGAATTGTCTTCCGTTTTCCTGCTTTCCGGCTGACTACAATATGGTTGTGTTCAAGTCTAAAGTAAATAAGTTCTTGATGAGCCGTTCCATATAAGTTATTAAATTTACCAAATTTTCATTACTATCGATTACTATATTGACTAATTTCTACTGTACACTCTTTAACCCTTATCCTTGAGTGGCCTCTGGGCCTTGATAATGTGGTGATGCCTTTGTAAAAAAAAAAAAAAAAAAAAAACCCTGTCGTGGACGTCTATCACAGAGATGCGTCATTGAATATCTTGAAAAATTGAGAATGGTGGTGAATATGTAGAAAAATCAATTCTGGAACAGAAAAGGTCGCTCAGTTTAATAACACCACTCCCGTCTTCGTAGCTCTTCAACTTTTTTGAGTTAAAAAAAATAGGCGGCTTTATTTTTGGAACGACCCTCAGATGACAAAACACACCTTGGACGCTGATGTACAGCTATCTTTCATCGCTGGCATTGAGAATGATGGTGACTATGTAGAAAAATAAATTCTGCTGCCCAAAAGATCGCTTGGTTTAATAGTACTACTTCTGTCTTCATAGATTTTCAAGTTTTTCACTTAGAAAAAAAAAGTTTTTTTCTTTGGGACAGATACTCGTAATATTCATATTATTAATATATAATTAAATTATTAGCTCAATGACTAACTATAGAGTGGCCCACTTAAAAGTAGTCCGATCTCTCTAATCTTTCTCTTAACCACATACTGACACCACAAAAAATGCAATTCTATTTCCAATAAGATGGCGCTACATCCCGCAGATCAATGACAAGAGTTCATGACATGTCTACGGAAGAGAGAACAATAAGCAAAAGGTTATGGCCACCACGTTCCCTGGATTTTTATCGATGGAGCACTTTAAAACAAAAGGTTTATGCAAATAATCCTCACAGTCTAAACCAACTAAAGGAGAACATTATTAACGCTATCAGGAGAATCACCAGAGAAGATCTACATGCAGTATCTCTAAACGTTGTTAAACGTGTCCAGAAATGCATATAGATGTCAATGGAGAGCACTTTCAGCATCTTTTATAACACGGCAGGTAATTTAAACAATAAAAGAATGTTCCTCCTCTCTACTACATTTCCGGGACTACTTTTAAGTGGGCCACCTTGTATATTCTAGTTCGCTTAACCTACTGAATTCTACAGTCGACACGACCTTTCACTGTAGTTTATGAATTTAAACTGCTTATTAGTTAGTTTAATTTAGTTGAAATTATTATAGTATTCAAAGTAGTATTGGATGTTAAGTTATGGATGTTTTTTTTATTGTTATCTCATAAGAGATTATATTAAACTTTTTTTATAGAGAGAAATCGAAGTCAAATCAAAAGAAAGTAAAATAAACATGTATGAGAATAAAGAAAAACAAAAATGTTTTCTTTTTTTATATAAATAAAACAGTATATGTGTGTATGTGTAAAAATATTTAACTGATAAACTATTAAACTACTGGTCACATATCACTGAAATTAATAGGAAATAGTAATCATTCACCAATGATGTTTTATACAAAGTATAATCTTTGGATGGATGAATAACGCGCACAGAAATATATCAGCAGGTTAAAATAGAAAATGTTCATTTCAACTTATGGACATTACTTTTGCGCATGCGCAAATTTATTTCTAGCTTGAAGTAGTTTAATTTTAAATCTTTCTTATCTATCTGTCGATAGTTGAAACGACAGGGAATGCGGCTTGAGTGCTAAATGTTTTGGTTTCGATTCTAGCAGATGGTACCGAAGTTATTTTTTTTGTTTTAATCTTTTGAAATCAATACTATATATTAGGTACAATATAATATTTAATAAATGATTGGCTCTATAATGATAAATACGAATCTGCTCCTCCCACGCTAGTTTTTAATATTTGAAGAGAATACTCACCTCATAACCGAACAAAAGTAGTATTTTCCCTCCATTCGTCAATGTTAACAAGACAACTGCTTTTTTTTTTTTCTAAATGAAATGTCATTTCTCATCTGATCTTGATCAAATTTAGTCATGCAGAAAGAAAGTCTAAAATTCCTCTCAAACCCTAACTCCGCACAACACAAAAAGGGTCCTAGCTTATATGAACTTCATATGTTCATGTGCCGTTATCAAATTTATCATATATCGATTGAGATAAAGTTATGACATCTATATAGGGTTATGCATTTGTATGTGTATGATTCACTCCTAAACTAAAAAAAAAAGTTGTAACGTGAAAGTAATAGAAGAATGAGATTTACCTTTTTTTATTCATATCAACAAGCACACACACACGTTTGTATATTCGTATGCACAAGGATTAACTCCTAAACTAATTAACCGATCATTAAACGTTTTGAAACACAGTTATTAAGTGTAAGAATCAATAATGTCCATTTATTTTCGATTTTTCATCTGTTAGATGTGAATAAACAAATAGGTTGGAAGAGTTTGGAATAATCGAGATGGACGCATGTATGAGAAGAAAAAATGTTTTCATTTTAATAATTGAAGAGAATACTCACTGCATAATCGAGCCAGAGTAACATTTTTCCTCCACTCGACAATGACGCCATTGAGAGCACACTGCCTTGCATATGCTTCCAATGCTATGCACATGCTCTCGGCATTGTTATTATCTTTCCGAGTGCACATGTCTCGCATGCACAACTCATAGAATAAATGGAACTGGACAATATCATCACACTTGGAGAAAAGTTCTTTGGTCTTTAGAACCTGACAGTATTCTTTCGCCAGATTCTTGTTCTGAAATAAATAATAATAAAAAAAGTAAATAAAAAAATTACATAGAAAATATACAAATAAATATCTAAAAAATATCTAATAGGTATAAAAACAATTATCCTCAACCACTTTTCCGCTTTAATCTAATATATAAAACGCTATATGTGTGTCTGTTTCCATATTTTGAAACTATCTTCCGAAACTAAAAGTCACAGAGCGGCGCTAGGGACCTCAAATGATTGGATTTTTTTATGAACCGTTCTTTTATGGGTCTTTAGTCAGTTAAAATAGATTTTAAGGGGTCAAAAAACGGGTCAAAATTGAAAAAATATCGTTATATATTTTGTACATTAATCTTAGTTTATTTTTAATTTTTAATCAGTTCATATGTTTGTCACGTTGGTACAGTGGTAACGTCATCAGCTTTGAATGCTACAGTTTTGCTTTCGGTTTTGATTCTAACTGATGGCATCCAAACACTTTTCTTTTTGCTTTTGAAATCACGACTATAATAATATATACACAATTTGAACGAATTAAAATATCATATATATTTATAATATATTATAAATACAAATCTGTACACATCGTGTGCGTACACACACACACACACACTCACACACACACACACACACACATAGTAATACCTTGAGATATGAATGGACTAAGATACGAGTGTTTTGAAATATGACGATACATTGTATTTATATTTACGCCCTAAGATATGAAGATTATTTGGAGATATGATCTAAAAAATCACACGATACCAAAACATAAAAAAAAAACGTAAAGCCAAAAAACAAATACAAAATGGAAAGCGAGAAAAAGTGTATGTATGTCGTAAGCTAGCCCTCTCTCCCTGCCTCTTCCTATTCCTAGGTCACCTTCGATAGCTGCTCATCCCTGTGTTCGTGGTAAGTTGATTATAATTTTATTATTTATTTTTAAAAATTCCTCCTTTCTGTTATATTAAGGCTTAAATGTTAAGTATTTATGTTCGTTCAATATTTGTAATTGTGTATAATTTTACCCCTATTTAGTTACATATCGTGTGGTGTGTGTGTGCAAGTAACCTTATTTTTCTCCCTCCTTCCATGCATTCTGTACGTTAGCACTCGCCTAGGCGATGAGTCCAGCTATTTTTTATTGTTTTTATTAACATTTATTATTATATATCGATTTTCGTATCATTACTGTTGTATTTATTTTTCTTTAGTGATTGTTGAGTGTAATTTAAGTTTGTTTTGGGTAACTTTCGTACCCTTGTAACAGATTAATTCTATTTCTTTTAATTCGAATGGGAATAATTATTTTGAGGTATAATTTTTTTTAAATACGTCAGCGGTCATGGAATAAATGAAATTTGTATCTCAAAGTATTACTAATATATGTTAAGCTCGTGTCTTTGCCTACACATCTGTACGACCATTGCTCTCTCTCTCACACACACACACACACACACACACACACACACACACACACACACACACACACACACACATCTATATGCAACTTTACACTGGCACTTTATATATATATGTATGTATATACCAGGTACCTTCAATAAGTTTCCAGATTTTTTTATACAGGCATTTAAAATTGTTGTAGACGCTACAAAATTCAGTATATTATTGCTATACATCTTATGAGATGACTGACTATTTTTATGATTGCAGGTTCAAATGAACAGCTACAGCAGGAATTGGAATACACCCTACTAAAGCCTAATTGTCACAGCTGGTGAATTTCAAAAATACTATCTGGACGTAAGAAGAATATGTAATAAAATTCTATTTTAAATTTTGTAAAAAAATGCAACAAAATCGTATGGAATGCTTCAGACTGCTTTTTAGACCATCTTGCATGAATCGAGCATCAGTTTTTGATTGGCATAAGAGATTTAAGGAGAGCAGGAAGTCTTTAGGGATGGTGAGGTGTGAGAGGAGTAAGGAAGTCAGAACACCAGAGTTGATTGGCCAAATAAAGAATTAAATGGATAAGGATCGTCGTGTGTCTATAGAGACAATAAGTGAACAGTTTGATGTCAGTGTGTGAACCATATACACAATTAATCGGAAGGAACTGAAGATAGGGAAGATTTATTTTTCATTACATTTTCACCCCAAACAAGGCACATTGCCACTTTAGTGTAGGGCGCTACTATTAGGGGCAGCAGATACTGGGGTACTATGTAGCGAGTTGGGCAGCAAGATGTCGGTTCACGTTACACTTGAACTTCTGCATATCAGTACAGTTGGGGAAGCAGGGACCTAGAATGGAATTACAAAGTCTAGCGGTTCTGGGGAAGAAACTACTGGAGTAGAAAGCTCTTTTACATCTAGGGATCTCTACTGTGTGGGGGTGGGATTTAGCTGCCTGTCAGGTTTGTCGAGGGTGTTTACGTCAATTTGCACAAAGTTTATCCCAAGGGTGTCCCATCCTTGCCACAGACTATTTGACCAAGATGAGCATCAAGACAGTTCCTTACCTTCCCTACCAGACCTTGCTCCCTGTGACTTTTGGTTTGTCGCTAAGCTCAAGGAAAACCTTAGAGGCTGTCGTTATGAGACAATTTGAAGAGATGACAGAGGGTGTGACAAGGGTCACTGACATGCTCACACAAAAGGACTTCAATGGGGCCTTCCAGAAGTTGTTGGAACGATACAAGTGCATTACAGCCGGAGGAGCTTACTTCGAAGGGAACTAGAGTTTCATGTGTGTGCTATCAATAAAAGTGCCCATACAAAAAATGTCTGGAAACTTATTGAAGGCACTTCATATGTATATATTACGGCCAATACTTATTACCATTATACTCTAAGGCATTTCATGTTTGTGCGTACGTTATCACCCTCTACATCTATATTTTAAAAGACGAGATTGTTTGATCGCCGAAGATGCAATGCAAATAAATTAATCAAAGAATTCATTTGATGTTGGTGCTATGTCGATTGGGAAACGCACAGAAAAATACACTTTCTTGGTTTTCAGATAAAAATCAAATTATATTATCTGCCCTGTCCAGAAATGGTAGAATACTATTGTGGGGTGTGTGTTTGTACCGGACATTCATAGAATTAAAGTATGTCACAAACTCCAACAGTGGTTTCGCAGATACACCCTCTCCATAAGCAGACTGTTGTATGAATGTACAATAGTATGAAATAGTATACAGGGTGGAACCTAAAGAAAACAAGACTACAGCTATAATTTAAAACTTTTCTTGAATAAATCAATTCAGGTAACTTGATTATGTAGTAGAGCTGACATTTATTCAATGTAGCAGCCTTTAGCCTCAATCACCGGCTTAATACAGGTCCGTAACTGGGAGCATACCTTTTTCACAAGCGCCGGCAGTAACTCGGCAAATACTCGGCAGATGGTGGCGATCAGGCTGGCTTTGGTGTTGTGAGAGGTCATGTTGGTGATGTTCTCGTGTTGGGTGATATAACCAAACGATGTAGTCCAGCGGGTTCAGGTTGGGGGAGGAGGAGTGGCCAGTGAGAAAAGGGTACAAAGTTGTAGTACTCCTGAAGCCAAGCCTGGGTCTCTTTGAACTTGTGGGCAGCGACAACCTGATTGCATCAGATGATCACCACACACTTCAGCACATCCAGGTACAATTTGGTGTTGACTTTCAAGTAGACTTTGAAGATGTGAGATGGCATGATGTTATCCTTACTTGAAATCACACCAAAGATCATAACTGTGACTGGAAACTTTCTTTTCATTACCCTGGGCACGTCCCTATTATTCGTGGCAATCCACCGATGTATTTGGAGGGTGCTGGCAATGGTCCTGTTGTCATAACCTGGATCGGTAAAGAGCATGAATTGTACAGCGGTGCATCTCCGATCTCGCTCGTTGAACATTGTGTCACTTTCAGACATGATAGAAGGCTCCTATCGCTCTTGGAATTTGTACACAACTGGTCACTTAGTAGATCGTCTGCAACAAAAAACGAAAACCGGCTTGTATCAAACGGAAATGGAATTATGCCTCTTTTCTAGAGCGACAATTTTATCGTTCCATTCTTAAGTGGCGGTAATGAAGTATCTATTATGTTTTGTTAACGCTTCCATCTGTGTGTACTCCCAGACATTACCATTTCCTTGAAGGCGGTGGTGTAGTTCTGTTTTCATAGGACTATTCTCACAGACATTACCCCCTTCTCGAAGATAATAGCGTACGTCAACAAGACATTGCCCCAACCGATTGTTCATTAACAAGCTCAACACTTGCATGACGGACGTCCATAGCATGGAAATATATCTCACACTGCTACAAATGTTTTGGAGATATATAACAAGATTCATATTCTGAAACCAAATTAACCAGAGTACTTAGAAAAGTAGATTTCAGTTTGAAAAAAATACAATATCGTGGGGTCTTGGTTCGTACCGGCATTGAAATATTAAAGAAAACTACAGCAATGTACAACAGACGAATTATACAATTATGATGCTTTCACGGATACCACAAGTCTATACAATAACACACTAAGACATTTCACCGAAGATTTATTTATTTAAAAAACATTTAGCTGACAATTATTATACGGCAAGAAAGAAAAAAGGTTTAAATTATAAGAGTAAATAAAGCGATTAAAAATTTTCATTTTATTTAAACAAAATATTTAGCTGAAACTAATTTTTACAGTAAAAGGAAAAAGAATATTTATTGTTTTAAAAAAAACGTAATTCTTTAGAATTTTTTTTTGGCACAAATGCACTTTAACTCACTGGAAGTATTGTTTGATTTTCAGAAGAGTTATACAAGCGAAAAGGGAAGACAATCCAAAATGAATTCTTGTTTAATGGACAACTTTTCTTTACAGGCCACCGATTATTATGCGCAACCGAGTTATTATGCGAATGCAACACACGAACATACGTGAAAAGCAACATTGACATGCTTAGATGGATGTGTCCGTTACAACAATGTCGAAAATCGTATCTATTAGGAACGGAAGTATATTTCCTCAATCCCATTAAAGATTGAAGGACATCTTGAAATTTATTTACATCCGGGCCTATTAATAAAGTGTAGTTTTTTATCACACTCTTGAAGAATGTTTCTAGGGGAATTGTGCGCTGAGCATTTGCTGCGACATCCGCAATTTTTTGAAGGAGAGAGTTGCTGTTTGGGGATAGATGAAAGTCTATTTTCATTCAGAAAGAATCATACTGGCCACTGTAAACGCCAACTTTGGGTATTCTGTGCATATGAAGAGGCCGTTACATCCGTATTGTAAGTCACTGTACTTTCTAGAAATGCTTCCATATTAATTACGATAATAAACACCACAAATATAATTTGGGTGATTCTTCGACTGACATCAGAACTAACCATGTCGAAAATATAAGTGGCAAATGGCTAAGAGAAGGAACAAAACGGAATTTGGAATCCACGCGATAATGAACCTAACAAAAAAAAAAAAAATAGATGATAGACCATAGAAATATTTACAAAAATTTAATCTAACGGATCCCGGGTCGGTATAGTTAAGGTATATAATAAAGTGAAAACAGTTTATTTTTGCAATTTTGTTATCGATAGCTTTCGTTCTACAGAAAATGTAATTAAATTTGTTTTGATTTTCGGCTACGTTCTTTACAAAAATTCTTTTCTTTTCATAAATCTTATCAATTCCTTTATTTAATCCAATAGATATTTCATTTTGGCAGAAACATATTTAATAGGCGCCGGTAACATGTTACATAAAAGGGCACAGACTTCAAAAAGATTACAAAACTATTCATGCATTATCATTTATCATTAATAAATATAATACGATAATTTTGATGCACCGCATAATATAGACGTCAAGAACAGTCATGACTTCTGTAAAATGCGAGCTTTCTCTGCTACACCAGCTTGTGAGTAACACTAGCAAGTCGATCATCATCATCATCATATCGTATGGATCCGAAGATTCTATAATTGGCATTGGCTTCACCGATATTTTTCTAATCAAAATTCTTTTGGAGAAAGACAGCGAGGATTACAGGAGGGACTTGTGAAGGGTGCCAACAGCGTAAGTGAAAGTGATTTTTGTGGAACGAACCGGATTCAAATTTGGGACACTCAGGCCGTCAGTCCATATCGTTAACCACCGTAACCTCCCAGCAAGTCGATTAATTCATAAGTGTGTGTTTAAAGAAAAAGAAGAAATATGCTTGAAATATTCTGATTGGTTAATAGTTAGCATTTACAAACCAATACTTTTACTTTTTGAATCAACTGCCTTAAAAAAACATTACAGCCCTGAAGATGCTTTTAACAAACATTTCAGTATAATCTGCTAATCCACTTAAGTATTGACACACCGGTTTTCGTTAGATCACTAATGTTAAGCAAGGCTGATCTTGGCCAGTACCAGATAGGTGACCATTTGAGAATAGCAGTCACTTGTAGATGAGAGGACGGTAAAACTTCTTTATAAAACTTGAAGATGTCTTCAGCAAGTACTTTAGTATAGTCTGCTAATGCACATAAGCATTAGCAGACAGGTTCTCGTTAGATCACCAATGGATGACAATTTGAGAATAGCAGGCACTATGTGTGGAAGGACGGCAATATTTCCTTGAAAAATATTACAACTCTGCTAATGCATAAGTATCGACAAAATGTCATCCCCTGAATCATATGATGGTTTTCAGAGAAAGTATGCTTAAAGATGAAGTTTGGGGCTTTCTGATTGGTTACTAAAAATAGTTCTCATTTACAAACGAATACTTTTACTTCCTGATGCAATGCATAGATATAAGTAGATATACTTACATTAAAGTGTGTTGAGCACGGCAGGTCTTCCACATCATCTTGTTGTTCATAATTGCAAGATGGAGATAAATATGCTTGCGTGAACTCGAGCTTTCTTAAGGGCAAACCATTTGGTCCATTGAAATCATTGGTCATGTCGAAGTCATAATTACCACAAAGTCCTCGCACCTGTATGCATCAAAACAACTAAGTCGTATGAAAAGATTACAAAAATATCAGGATTAACATTAAATAAAGTGTGCAGCAAATGAAACTGAATAAAAATGGTTTACTACATAAGCGTTTTTTTTTCATATATTCAAAGTTATTTCGTTTCTGAATTTTTTAGATGAGGGTTGGTAACTCGTATTATTTGGATTCTTTGGATTACTTTTATCTTAAGTGTTACTGGCACAACGTTTTTTAGTCTCCAAGTATTTTATCGAAGTTAGGTGTAATGATGTTGCATGCTTATGGGCTAGGGGTTGGATGTTGATGGTGGTGATGGTAGTGGTGGGAGGAGAAAGCATTAAGAAAGGTTGTTGATGCATTGACTTAATGCACACACGCAATTGTTTGAATTGATACGAGAGAAATCTGTTCTATTTCACTGCACATTGTGTTGACATCTTGTTAAGTATGCTGACGCCAAAGAATCTGTTAAAAACACAAATCTAGGGGAAGTTACCTGGGTTAGAAAAACTGGAGATTAATGTGGCCATAAAAGATGACCAGCACCATTATTTATGGATGAGAATCCCCTCCCTCAAATAACAAGGTTTGTTTATTATTTTTTTACTTATATGGAATGGCATTTGAGAAAAAGGAAACCCCTAGCAATACAAATAAAGCAAGAGTGAGTGATGGTGAAAAGATAGGGACACAAAGAGGATAGGAGTGGTAGCAAGAGTGAGTGATGGTGAAAAGATAGAGACACAAAGAGGATGGGAGTGGTAGCCGGAGATGCAGATTTGAAAGAGGAAAAAAAGGAAAAAGAGAATTAAAGAAAAATAAAACGAGTTGGTGAGAGAAAGAAAGTGCAGCAATATGTAGTAAGCAAAAATAAGGAACACAAATGGGAAATAGTCAGTTTCGCCATGCACCGCCCACCTCTAGAAGAGAGGGACTTCTTGGCCGTAATGACCATAGAGAAAGAAGAAGAAGGAGACAGGAAAAAAAGGCAGAAGAAAACTCGCTTCTCGCAGATTCGTGGTTCGTCACAAAAACAATCCAACCGCCAGAACCACCTACACACAATCTGCAGGACACTGCCTGACTACTTCCCAGCGTCCTGCTTATATAGCAGCCGGGAATTATATATTTGCATAATCGCGCGAGAGCACACATGATTTTGCAAGAATTGCATGGGGTCAACACCAATAAAAACCCATGGACGCCATCTTGGAACTCTCTTCCGCTCGGCCCGCAACATTACAGACGTATCCGAAGTAAGCTCTTTATTTCCCCCCATTTCAGTTATTGCCAGCTTAGCAACATGCGGTCAGGCATTGTCGTGGAGACAAATTAGGCCTTTTCTGTTGACTAATGCTGGGTGTTGTCGAAGGTTCTTATGCATTGCATCCATTTGATGACAGTACTTATGCATCGTAATGGTTTCAACTGCATTAAAAAAGCTGTAATGCATGACACTGGTCGCAAACTACCAGCATGACCTTCTTTTGGTGCAACTCTGGTTTTGGGAAATGTCATGGAGCTTCGTCCGCATCTAACGACTAAGCTGATCGTCGCCAGTGGTCGTGAAGAACTAACTTTCTATCGCAAATCACAACCTGGTCGAGAAACGGGTCGTTCTTGTGTAAAAGAAGTGAAGATGACACTTCATAACAACATTTCTTTTGCTTGTTGTTCGTGAGGCACCCATTTATCAAGTGTTTTTCTCTTTCCAATCTCTCTCAAATGGTTGTAAATCAATGTATGCGTTGCGTCTAATTCGGAAGCAAGTTTTCGAACATTTGTGCAAGGATTGACTTCGACTAAGACTCTTAATTGTTCGTTATCAACATCCGTTGGCCGACCACTATGCTCATCAGCTTCAAGACTCTCGTTGCCAGCACGAAATGTTTTAAACCTCCATTGTGCTGTGAATTCAGTAGTGGTTCCTGGGCCAAATGCTTCATTGATATTGCGAGATGTTTCAGCAGTTTTTCGGCCTAGCTTGAATTTAAACAAGATTGTGCGAATTTGCTTTTTTTTCTATCTTGTATTCAACGTTCTGAAAGAAGACAGTTGTTTTAAAACGATTGTACTTTAAACGATTAGATAGAGCGAAAAACGCTCTTTAAAATGATATATAAAGTAAATGTATTAAAACGAAAACTCATTTGAAAATACATCATTGGTAATCAAAATTAAAGATTCTATAAGAACTTTCTTGTCAACCTAATAGTATAGAATTCAACACGATATGGGAACCGTTAATTATAAATAAATATAAGTAATACATAATGTAGATAGTAATAATGTGTAGCAATAAATAGTGATATGTACATCTACAAATTTGTAGATGTAAATAAAATCAATAAATTCGTACTAGAATTGTCCGCAAGAATCCATGACGCAATGGTTAGAGCTATGATAAAATATCATGTACTGAGATAGTTTCATCAAGAATAAAAATTCATTCCCAAGACATATTTTTGTATTTGTAACTAGATGAGGAATGATAATTTGGATAATTCAAACTATTGTTCTCATCAGGTTTTTTTTTGTTTTTTTTTTATTCAAAGGCATCACCACTTATCAAGGCCAAGAGGCCACTCGAGGATAATGGTTAAAGAGTGTACAGTAGAAATTGAACAATATAGTAACCATTAGTAATGGAGATTCGGTAAATTTGTTAATTTATATGGAACGGCTCATCAAAAACTTGTTTACGTTAGACTTGAAGACAACCATATTGTAGTCAGCTGGAAAGCAGAAAAACGAAAGACAATTCCATAGGCGTGCAGTTCTAAGAAAGAAACTTTGCTCATGGAATCTACGCTTAGGTTTAGGCACAGATAAAGAGTGGGGGAAACTAGTCATAGTGTTTTCTGCTAGACGGGTGTTTCTTGCGAAAGTTTGGTGAGGGAGGACCACAGAATGGAGTTCAGCCGAGCACTTGCCATGAAAATAACGATAAAGCAAAGAAAAACTCGCAACATCTCTTCTGTGAGATAGAGGCTGCAGGGAAGAGAAAAGGACATCCCCCACAAGGCTACGAAGTCTATTTTGAACTCTATCAAGGCAGGATAAGTTCTTTCTAGCAGCTCCTGCCCAGATGTGGCAACAGTACTCCATCCTTGGACATACCTGGTTCTTATATAGATAGAGAATTGCATCAGCAGTGAGATATTAACTGGATTAATACTAAGAGCTTCTGATTTCTGCCCATCAGTCACTACTCTTATGAACCTATCAGAGAGAAAGGATTTAATAATTGAGAAGAAATTTCCAGCTATACCGTAACTGGAGATCTTGTGAAGTAAACCTTTATGCCATACGCTATCAAAGGCCTTTGATATGTCAAGAGCAATTACCATAGAAAGGTAGCCTCCGTCGAGAGATTTGCTAATCCTATGAGATATAACTGTAAGCACATCTGCTGTAGATCTAGCAGAACGGAAACCATATTGCGTGTCACTAAGAAGGTTATTTTTGCTAAGATGGTTGATTACTTCTCTATTTAACACAGATTCCAGAAACTTACTCATGACCCACAGGAGACTTATTGGCCTGTACTGTAAGGGAGATGAGCGATCACCTGAATTCTTAAATACAGGGCCTACTGATGAGATTTTCCAGGGTGATGGGAAGCAATTCTCCTTAAGACAACGTTTAAACAGTTGTGTAAGGATGGGCGCAATTCTGGTTGAAGTCTTTTTAGTACTATAATTGGAATACTGTCAGGGCCGGTTGCTTTACTGGAATCAAGGTTTTTGATTAGCTTAGCAACATCACATACAGATATTTGTATATCACATAGCATGTTTTCTGATACAGGAGGAAATATTGGAGGTTGACATCCTTGGTCGTAAAGGTTAGAATTAGCTGCAAAGTTCTTGGCAAAGAGTTTGGCTTTGTCTGATGCTGACAAGATTACCTCAGGTCCATTTGTAAGAGTTGGGATAGAGCACACGCTTCTGTTCAGGATTCTGTTGTCTATTTGCCAAAACTGGTGGGAACCAAGCCGCTGCTCAGCTTCTTTGGACTTGACGGACTGAGCATACAACTCTCTTGCGTTCTTTATTACTTTTTTACAGTGGTTGCTGGCAGTCCTGAAAGCAGCTTTACATCTATTACGTTAGAAGCAATGGCAGCAGCACATTCCGGAGAGAACCACGGCTGGCTGTTAAGTTTTTGTTGATTTAACCTCCGATCTTCTTCAGGTGTACGTCATACTCAGGAATCTTTCTGTCCAAAATCCAGAATCTGTACAGAATTTCGAATCGGATTCTTTATTCAATCCATAAGGGTAGCATGCTTTCGTTCAGCCATGACTGAATAGAATTCATATGTAATTCGCAATTTTAAAATATGATTTTTAATAGAATGATAACATCCTCCTTTCTTGTTCTGAAAATCATTTCAGGTCTTGTGAACATCCTTGTTTTTTTTTTTTTGTAATGCTATTTTGTTTGCAGTGCTAATATGATGCAAAGTATTATATCGAATTTGAGGAGAAAGTATTTTTTTTCTTTTGGTTGCTGGTTTGGTGATTTCTGCAGTGAAACGAATTCATTACTGATGATCAATTTTGGAGTATCTACGAAATGTTTTTCGACGATTTTTGAAAATAGAAAAAAATAGTAAAATTAGAATATTTGCTCCACAGGAGAATCCTTTGTTCTAATGAAAATCTTACTGCAAACATTAATTTATCTCGATATTGACAAGTAGATTCTCTTTACTTAAACATTGGATAATAAATCGGATTGGTATTTAGTACATTTTTTTGGAAAGATCACAATCATTATGACGAAAGGTCTTGTGGTTCTTTGGTAATGGTCGCAATCAATTTCTTTATTATATGCCCCGAATATTCAAGCTTCCCAGCTGACTATAACATGATCGTTTTCAAGTCTAATCTAATTAAGTTCTTGTTGAATCATCCTTTTAAATAATAAAACTCTGCACAATTTCTATCATTACCAATCATCACGGTGTTGTTTCACCATTCACCTAATTTATTAATCCTCAGAAGACTCTTTAGCCTTGATAAGCGGTGACCCCTTAGAAAAAAAGTATAAGTTCTAGTGAGAACTATTTTGAGAAAGGGAGATAATTTGAATATGATTGATTTTCCCTCTTTGATTCGGATACTGTGGCCCAAACCCTTGTCATTATCACTTTTATGTATACCACTAACTATGACAATTATAAAAGTGCCAATCAATTCATTTTGTACCTGTCAGAAAAAAAATTCTTATAAATAACTTGCTTACCTTTCCTTTAAAAGGATCCACATTCAGCTTGATGTAAATCTGTCGATTTTGATTGAAAAGAATACGGAAGTTTTTACCTTCCACCAAATAAAAGCTTGATGTCGCCCTTTTCACGTAAATATGGTTCGAATAATAAGGTAGCTTGACATTTTCGAGGCCGTTAACAAATATGGATTTTTCGCTAAGGGTCACAAAGAATCCGGTGCCTTCGATGCTGAGAGCAGTTGTGCAATTCAATGCTTCTTTCCATATTGCAGTACAGGGGCCAAAGAGTAACGTGACCCTCAAATTGACAGAGGGATGTCGAGGCTGGAGAGTTAAAAAAAAAATAATAAAGGATATAATTGCATAAGTTGAATTAAGTTGAAAAATTACAATTAAAAGGGAAAGAAGACATAAAAAATTTCTTACCTAAACAAGGCACATAACCACTGATGTATTTGGAGCTACTATGGTAGGGACTAGATTTATAGTGGGCAACCTCAGTGGGGAATTTTTTAAGGTGCTTGTTCGCATTACATTTAAATTTCTGCATGTTGATACTAAATTTCTGCACATTGATATCAAGAAAACAAGGAACATGGACGGAATTTCAGAAGTAATCGATCTTCTTTCTCGAGAGTGCTATAATGAAGAGGTGAAGATTTTGCAATGAGTCGGTTAGGCCAGGGGGTATTTTCGTTTCGGAAGGGAGAGTACAAATGTAATCAATTTATTGTAGAAGCGCTTATAAAACAAGCACAACGATGCAGTTCTGCAGTGATGCGACAGGGGCTAGAGCTTGGTAGACAATGTGGGACCTATTAGGTTAAAAATTCTTTTTTTCATCCTGTCCAAAAGGGAAAGGCTATTGGTCGATACACCAGCCCGAATGTGATAACTGTACTTCAGGCACTGGAGAATGGTGGCTTTGTTGAGATATAGGATATTAGCAGATTTAAGAAGTTTTCTAGTCTGGTAAAAAAAAGTTCGACTTTTTTTGCAGCAGCAGCCTTGTATTTCATTTTACTAGAGAATATCAGGCCTAGGAGTTTCAATGTTGGACTCTTAGGAAGTTTGCTGTTGTTGATGACAATCGGTAGTTGGAAATATTTGTTTATAGTTGTAAAAGGAAACAAACTTTGCCCTTATGTAACCATCTCCATTTTGCTTCCATCCTACCATGGACTTGGATTAAGTTATTCGAGAGGTCTTATAAAATTTGTACCAAATTAAAAAAAAAATACAACTTTTTACGTTTATCAATTTTAATATCCAAGTTATATTCAAATTTATATAAACAGCATATAGTGTCACATGTGGTAAACTTTGCATATAATCTTTTATTAAATCCACTTTAGATTAACAGTTCATTCACTTCCTCAAATATTTATTTTGCTTTTATCAAAAGCTAAAATATTTTTGCGTTTCTTTCAGCATGAAAAATATTTATTTACTTCCTCCCACAAGTCAGCTAAATTCAGCTAAACGAAGGATGTTTGCAGAACTGGAGATCAAAATTCATCCCTCTCAAGCACGATTTTCTAAATCCAGATCTATTTGGTCAAAACCTTTTTAACACTTAACTGTAAAACTCAAAGGACATGCACATCGTTCTACTTGAATCCAAAGAACTTAACTGCGCTCTATCCCAATATTTTTGTTAAGAAAACAAAACTGAGAAATTAATGATATCAACGGTCGTGTGACTCGATGCCAACATTGATGCCACCAAGCCATTGGGAAAACCGACCGTTTCTTCTCTCTCTTTCTCCCCCTCTCTATCTATATATATATATATATATATATATATATATATATATATATATATATATATATGATTCTCAGTTTTCATGGCACTGCCATTGACATTCGTTCCAAAATATATTCTTCAATCTATTCTCAACACGATCTACTCACACGTGTCGAATGTCATCTAAACCCGAAGTTGAAATAAACATTTGGAAAAAAAACAAAAAAAAAAAAACGTGATAAACATTTCCATCGTAGAAACCGACTTTTAATAGAGAAAAAAATATTCACTCTTTTCTTCTGAAAACCATTTCATTTTTGAAACACACACACACACACACACACACACACACACACACACACACACACACACACACACACACATATATATATGTATATATATATATATATATATATATATATAATCATTACGTGATTGACATCTTCAGCGGTAAAGTTCAAAATCCGAAGAACATTTGACTTTTTCCCGACTGTAGAAATATAAATATTAATTTCTCGGCAACTAGGACTCCTCTAAAAGATAATTCCCTTTCGATTCGTTTACTTTGCTTATTTAAAGCCCAATCATTATTCCTTTTCATCTCAACATCTTGACATTTTCAGTTTACTTTGTTCTTAAAAACCTTTGTTTTTCAAAGTCAGAACATTATCCCCTTTTGTCTATTCTTCCTCGTTCTTTACGTGCATGTTTTATCAAATTTCACGAGAATAAATTATATATTTTATACAATCTTCTGCGTCATTGTTGTTTCTTCTTTGCTTTGTTTATTGAGTTCGAAAACAAAAAAAAAAAAACACATTTCCATTTGAATCCAGAAAATAATTCGTTCATATCTGGCGATCACGTGACTTCTTGTGCTACACATTATAACAACTGTTCATGACAACAGATATATGAAATGAAATAGTCTCGAATATAAAATATGACCAATATTATCACAGTCAATAAAACCAATGTCATTTTTAAGTATCAGGACACATCGTTCTAAGTCAGAAAAATGAACAAGTAAAAGTAGTTTTTACATAATATGATAAAATGTTTGATATAAATACATTGAAAATGTTTGTTTCTTTGTTGTAACTTTATATGAATCAACATGATACGACTTTTTTGACTGGCTCGATTTTGTGTAGCACCAATTACTATGGCAAACACGGTTGGATTAATCATTAAGCAAAATAAACATCTACTTAAGGCATCAAGTCAAGACGAAAACACTATTGAAACACACTCTGCAAAAGTTATATCTAGAAGGGAGCAGCATAGTCTTTTAAGTGTTTATGGCATGTATAGGTCTTAATCCGACCCCATTAGTAAAAGTAATGATATGGAACCACCAGCATTCGAACCTGGAACACCATACACATCAGTTCACGTCGGCGTCCACTTCAGGATAAGTTATTGTAGTATTAATATCATGGGAATTGTGATCATGTTAATTGAATTAAAACTCACCTCGATTAAAGTATAGGCACAGGCTTGAGGTTCAAACTTGTAAGGCTGGCCATCGAATGAAATCACAGAATTTCTTCCTAAAATGGAGCAATGAGCTGGACATTGCTTCGACTCACATTCCCAAGCGCCATTCTTGCAGTTACTGATTGATAACGGAAACAGAAGAAAAAATTAAGTGTGAATCACACAAATACTTTAGAATTTGTTTACCTGATAAATTTATAAATAACTAGATGTACCAGGCCACGCGTTGTTGCGGCTCAGTTTGTTTAAATAGAAATACAATAAAAAACAAATAAAGTGTACCGAAAATTTACTGAATATGAAAAGTTACATTCTGTAATGTTTATATACATTTATATTTTTGTAATTGTTTTAACAACAAAAGTTATTTTTTTCAACACATGCACACAAACACACGCATACACGGACCATAATAAAAACCATTAGCAACGCATATTTTTTTGTTTATGTTCTCAATACTTGTGGATACCTAATATTTTGAAACTTGTAAATGTTTATAGCAAACACCCAGCGAATTGTAAAGTGCAAAACACACACAAGATTAGAATAGACGGAGTTTAGCGAGGGAGCCGTTATTATCTATGAATCGGAAACTGTGAAGATTATGGTAGGTCTATGTTTTATTAACCAGTTACGAGCAGTGAAAGTACAGAATCTGTGGAAAGTGTAGAATGCGTTCTGGCGACAACTGGGAGTAGTGGTAGGACTAAATATTTAGAGAGAAAAATAGGGACTTCTTCCTCTAAAGATGTTGTTCTTAGGATGCAATGCAGCATTTTAACATCACGGCGTAATGTGTATAAAATGGTGTTCGAAAGCTACATAATATAGTGACTATTTGCCTAGATGTATTGAATTTGTATGTGGCATCTGGTGTTGCAAACCTACGATACTTTGGTCCAGAGGGGAATTTCTGCAGTCATTCTATTATATAGGAGATAAGAGGCTATGAGACAGAGTTCGGTTAATATAATTTGAGAATAAAATAGGCAATAAGATTAACATGGTTCATAAATAATTTCTGATTTTTTTGATACACCCGAGAAGCGTTTTTGGTGCTTTTAAAGCACTTTCAGATTTTGGCTAAATTTTAGTCTAAATTTTTATGAAAGCCTCTTCCTATTTTTCACAGCTGTTCTATCACTTGTATTGCAGTGAAATTATAAATCTATAACCCTTGATATGAAAGGACTGAAACTGCATATTTGACATGTGATGTTGCGGCAGCTAAAACAAGAAAATGATGTAAAGATAGCGATAAAAATATACAGTTCATATGACTTTAAAAAATCATAAAATGTTATTGAAAAAATGACAAGTTAGAAATTGAAAAGTTTCATTCCGGCATTTGAGCTTAGAAGCTTAATCTTTGCTGTCCATTGGGCATCGATAAATATTTTAAACACGGTAGTAGAGAATGATTTCAATGTAAGCACACGTGAATTGGAAAAAAAAAGAACTCAACACTTAATATCCCACCATACACAGTAAAAGATCGGTAAGGTTAGCTGGCTGGGGGTCTCGGTTCTTCATTTCTTAAGTGAGAAAAATAAGACAGATCGTCCTTCCGTCGCAACAAGTCATCTTTTCAGGCAGCAAAATGAGCCATTTCATAACAGGTGACGAAAGATGGGTTTCCTATGACATTATTCAATGCAAAAGGCAGTGACTTGATGAAGGTAAATCTGAGCAAAACCCCAAACCTAGAAGAAAGATTTTACTTTTGATGGGAAATTCAATCATTATGTTTCAGGCTGCAACCAAACATTAAATGCAAACTTGTACGTTGAGCAATGGCAGCGCGTGGACGAAAATCTAAGTGGGGGAAAAATGTCCGGCACGTCTATAAGAAAAATCAACTTCTCCATGACAAGGTCACATGCTATAAAATTGATGCAGGAAAACATTGTGAAACTTGGCCAACCATTTTACTGCATTCACTATATTTCCCTAACCTTGTTCCGATTGATTTTCACATTCATTCATTGAAGACTAACAGGTAAAAGAAGTTTCATTTTATTCGCTATTTGTTAAAAGATCATTGAAAACAATGGCGAATATACAATGGATTAAAATTAATATTCCTTGTCTATGACGTAATAAGTAGAAAACAAAAACTGGCATTGTCGTAGAAAGCTATTTATGCCAATAAATTGGATTTTATTTGAGTAGTTTTAAGTATATAAGAAGCATTCATTATTCCTTGTATTATTTAGTTTATTGGGACTGCTAATCCTATTTGGAGTGTTAATATCACGTTTCAGCCGATGTAACTTCCGGCCTTCTTCAGGTGTATCTTCTCAAACGCGGGAATCTTTCAGGCAAACTAATATATATATATATATATATATATATATATACTAGCATGTGTACCCGGCGTTGCCTGGGTTGACATGAAGTTCCGTTTGGAACACACCTACTATACTAATCATTTTCATCATAGGCAACGTGGATACCCCCCACAACAATGTCAAAAATAATAGAAGAGATAAAAACATGTAAATGTAATCGCCCAGAAAAAGAAGTACGTGATGCCCTATTTCGGCAGAAGGGATACAACGAGAAGAAACTATTCTCCGGATATTGAGCACTGGAAAGAAAACTCCCCTCCTCCAAATAAAAAAATTAAAAATAAATCATTACAACTTTTGTTAAAAAAAATAGCCAAGTAGGCAGGCTCGAACCTGAAACGCGAATGAAGGGAAAAGATAACTTGGGAAATGTTTTGCCCTAAGAAAACTCACGATTTTGTGAACCTAAAAAAAAAATAACGTTTATAAACATTAACGCGTGCATTTGTTTTTTTTTAATTTTTTGTAAGGGCCCTTTTTTCACAGGCTTTTTTTTTTTTTGTAAAAGGAAATTTTCGATTTGCTTTTTTTGAGGGGGGAGCCTTTGTTTTTAAAAGTGTGTGCTTCGAATTCAAACGTAAAAATTCTGCAGTAATTTGTTTACGACGTGACCCATGAATTTTTTATTTATTGCAGACTATTATCCTCATCCTTCTCTTAGTTGTTTCACAAGGTTTCGGCCAACTATTCCTCTGGCCTTCGTCAGGTGGTAACCGTGACGGATACGAACTCTGAATCTCCTGACTGCATTCGTTTTTGGCCAAGTAAGCCTCTGACCGGCTTTGGGTAGGATTGAAACCACTATGTTCAGACAATTCTTACCTGGAGATTCAACGTCTCTATCAATTGCGCTACGGGCCCCAAAGTGCGATCAAGGTTGAATTTTTTGGTCTTATAGATTCATGTTTATTTATGGTGAGACGACAACTATGGAAGACAGTAATTGCAGTGAATGCAGTCAGAAGATTCAAAGTTCCTATCTCGTCGCGGTTACCACCTAACGAAGGCCAGAGGAATAGTCGGCCGAAACCTTGTGAAACAACTAAGAGAAGGATGAGGATAATAGTCGGCAATAAATAAAAATTAATAAATAAAAATCAATAAATAAAAATCAATAAATAAAAAGCAATGAATAAAACTCATCTCAATGAATTCCAATTAAAATAATGTGACCCATGAAGTTCTACCAAAAACTAATTTAAAAAACAATTAAATTAAATTTTTCGTCATTTTATATTTCTAATGTAATACCCCCTCAATTTAATTTGTCATATTTTGGGGTTTGTTTTGTTTATGAAATTGTTAGGTGAAAGTACAGAATGGTCTCACAAAAATTAATGTAATTTATCATTATTTTATGTTTCAAATGTAATTTCCCCCAATCAAAAAAACAAACAAAAAAATAAAACAAATTGTATTTGTCATGTTTTGCCCCAATCCCTCAATCGCCAAACTTGGAAAAATGCTAGATGTGACATGTCTCGTTAAATGCTTGGTGGCCAAAAGTAGGTGCTCATTTTACGTTAAATTTATATGGAAAAGTGATCCCCCACTCTAAAATGTTTTTTTTTTTTTTAATTTCTTCTTTCATATTATTTATAAAGGCTTTTTAAACGTTTTAGGCCAAAAATAAAAGTAGATCTTCATTTTGTTTTGGGGTTAAACGATGCTGGGTCACGTTGTAAAAATTACTTTTTAATCAGAAAGTTAAGTTGATTAATCGATGAGATTAACGTGAGAAAAGAAAAAAGTGTAAATTGTGGAATTTAGAGGGGGAGCAGTAGATCTCCATTTGTTACATGGAAAAGGGCTGTCCCCTTTCCATGTAAATAAGAATATTAGATAAGTAAAAATGAGATTAGGATTAGCCTAGAATCGAACCCTGTAGGCAAAGTTAAGAAATGGAATGTTAGAAATTAAGTCTATTGTTAATTCTTTTAGAAATTTGAATATTAAATATGTCAGTAAAAGAAGGAACAATGCAAATTAAATTATATTGTTTAAAATATGTTAGATTAGAATTGAGGATTCTTTGTTTGTCAAAAGTGTGTTGGACAAACACATGTAAAGCCACGTGAAATTGGTCACGCTTGAAAAACACACTTCTGACGTCATAGACAAAGGACATTTTTACATATTATGGATTCAGATTTTAGTCAGTCAGCAAGAGAGCCAGTCAGTTGGTCAGTTGACCCCTTGGAAGCGAAGGGAGAACATTTAGACTATGTAGATCCAAATTTGAATTCCTGACGTCATCGACCGATCGATCAGATGGATAAAGAAGTCGTCATTATGTTGTCACTGTTGTCTTGTGTCGTTCTTCATCATGAACGAAAGGTAATTGTGTTTATCATCTTATAATGAACATTGTGTAACCCTTCCAAGTTATGTGTCCCATCTCCTCCATCACAAGTAATGTCTATAAATGCCCCTTCTCCTCTGTGTTAAAAGGACTTGTATGCATCTCCATTCAGTATATATATGAAGTCCTAAGCATCCCAGAACTGTACAAATGCCTTCCGTCAGAATTGTCAACACCATCATTAACCCCACTATATATGTCCCCGTCATCTCTTAATATGTACCTGATGTAAACGACGCTGGATTACATCATAAAAATTAAAGTGGAGAGGAAAAAGGACTATAAAAAAGAGAAAGACAAAGATCTTAGGAGAGACGAGATAACAGAGATCTTGTGAGAGACTGTTTGTTTATTTCGACCTTCTTTGGGTCATTTAATGCTGCATATAAAATTTAAATTTTTAGATGCTTTTGGAGTTGATTTTCGCTAGGTATATTCAAGTAATGTTTTGGTATAGTTTGTTATTTGTTGGCATTTATATTTTATGGTAAAGATTTGATCTTTTTAAGGAAGTTGAGAATGGTTTTAAGGTTTTCTTTTTTTGAAGAGTTCTTTTAAGTTTATAGCCGTGTAGTAGTGTTGACGAATTTGTATGCGGTCATAGCAGTCAAGTAAAAAGTAAAAAGTATTTCACCGTATAAAGTTCATGACATGGTATACATTTGGGAGTTTCTTCACTTTTTAGTATGTAGGAGTAAGTTATGTATGTGTGTCCTATCCGGATACGTGATAAAACTATTTCTTTACATGATTTTCTGGGATATAGTAGATTTTTTTAAGTATAGGCATAATTTGGAAGAGTTTGTTTTGCCAATTATTCCAGTTTTCTTGCCATTTTTTATAATAAAACTGTTTATTAAAGGTCTGTAGTCTGTGTATGAGACAATTTGTGTCGCTTATTTGGAGTTTTAGCGAATTTTTGGCCGCCATGTCAGCTTTTTCATTTCCATGGAAACCATAATGACTAGAAATCCAACAGAAGAAGAAAGTTTTGTGTTGATAGAATGGATCTTTTGGTTAGTAATTGATTAAGTTTGGATTTTTTTAATTTCTAGTACTGATAATGAGTCTACAAATATGAATTTCTTTGAGTTTTGGTTTGTGATAATATCTAGAGCCAAGTTTATGGCTGCAATTTCTGCACTACAGATTTGAGGAGTTACTTGATAACCTTTTCTGCTGAATAGTATTTTTTAAAATAGTGCTCCCCCCCCCTTTGTTTTGATCTTTGGAACCATCCATGTAAATGCGTGTCCAATTTGGGTAAGAATCCAGAATGTTGTTTAGTTTTTCTCTATAGACTGAAGGGTGAGTATTGGATTTAGTATATATTATCAGGTCTATTGTGAGTTTAGGTTAATTTAACAGCCAGGGTGGAAGTTCAATGAAATTTTAATCACGGATGCTGGTTTTATCTATTGAGTTGTCTGTTAGTGGATTTATCGTTTCTTCATGTAGAGATCAAAGAGTTTAATTGCATTTTTTTTTAATAGATGTGTGTAGTTGGGATTAAAAGTGCATTGATAAGCAGAATTTTGGGGGGTTGATTTGAGTTTTAGATAATATTGTAAGCCTAATTTTTCATGCCCCGATTTAAGTGGGGGTTCATAGGCTTTAGCATATAAGCTTTCTATCGAGAAGATTTTGAATGCTCCCAAGGCAAGTCTTAATACTGTGTGATGGATGAATTCCAGAGTTTTAAGATAACATTTTTTGGTTAAACTATATATAAAGCTTCCTTAATCTAGTTTGGCTCTTATCAGGGTTCTACTTAATTTTAGGAGTGATAAGCAGTCTGATCCCCACTCAGTATTTGCTATAACTCTTAATAGTTGTAGAGTTTTTAAACATTTTTGTTTTAAATATTTTAAGTGAGGGATGAAAGAGAGTTTTTTGCCAAAAATAAGAAGTCCCAGAAATTTATGTTGGTCAGCTATTTCGATTTTTGTTCCTTTTAGGTTGAGAGTAGAGTCATTGTGCATTTTTCTATGATTACAGAAATGGACACATTTTATTTTGGTTGTTGAAAATTTAAAGCCATTTTCTGTCGTCCATTGTGTTAGTTTGTTTACGCACATTTGTAGTTGGCATTCTATGAATATTTTTGGATCTATGGCAGATTACAAGGTCATCCACATATAAGGATCCATTTATCTCATTGTTTAGACAATTTACAATATTATTGATTTTTATCTTAAAGAGTGTAACTGATACAATACATCCTTGTGGGATTCCTCCTTCCTGTCTTTTTGTGTCTGATTCTTACTTTAAAACTTCTATCAGATAGAAAATCTTTTATCAGGATGAGTAGTCTGCTCTTTAATCCAAGATTGTATAGGTCTTTTATTATATCCTATCGCCATGTTGTATCGTAAGCCTTTTCTAAATCAAAAAAGATAGTTATGCATGTTCTTTTTAATGATAGGTTCTTTGATTGTTTTCCAATCTTCCACTTTTGTTTCTAAAACCACTTTGTAGGTTGGCAATTGAGCCGTTGGTTTCCAGATACCAGTTCAGTCATTTATTTATCATTCTTTCGAATGTTTTGCAAAAACAACTTGTCAATGCAATTGGTGTGAAATTTTGTGGATCTGAACTGTCTTTCCCTGGCATAGGGATAAGGATCACGATAGCATGTTTCTAGCTATTGGGTAGTTTTCACTTGAACCATACTTTGTTGAGTGTGTTTAAAAGATGTGTTATTGATTTGGGAGAAAGTTGTTTCAGAAACTCATAATTTATCTCATACACACCGGTAGCTGTATTATGTGCTTCATTTATGGTTTTTAGGAGTTCATTTTTAGTAAAAGGATAGTTATGTTGTTCGAGTTGAAATTTAATTTATCTTTTTCTGTATCTTAAAATCACCTAAATGTAAGAAACGTTTGGGTAACCGATTTATTATTTTGTTCAGATCTTTATTTATTGGATCCTGTGGTGGGATGTCGATAGTGCAGATATTTATAGTTCCGTGTTGTGTGGCTGTTGTAGCAATGGCTTGGATATTAGTTTTTAGATTTATTTTGCTTTGTGGGATATTATTTCTAATAAGTATAGATACTCCTCCAGAGTCTCGCTGTTGGATATTGTAGATGTGATTGTATTGTTTGTAGTTATTTATTTTATCTTCAGCTTTTAAAAAGGTTTCTTGGAGACATACGATAACTGATTTGTTATAAGACGCAATAGGTCATTTATGTTAGGTTTTAGGCCCCGGCAGTTCCATTGGATGATATTTTGGATAATGGTTTGATTTTATGTATTTATTTTTACTTTTGTTAGTCGTTAGTATTTGATCTTCGATCTTGCGTTTCCATTTCCTTAAATATGGATTGAGTCTCTTGGTCTGGAAGTTGAGCGTGGTCTGTTTATTTTGGTTTGAATTTCTTTGTTAGTTGGTGGTTTGTTTCCTTTTCCTTCACACTTTTTGGTGTCTGTTTTTTATTTTCAGTGAGATGGGGTGTTTCTATGGATGTTGTAGCACTTTAGGGTTTTATGTTTTTTTTAGTTGAGTTTTGGTTTGGAAGTTTTGTTCAGTTTTGTAATCTTTATTTTCAATGTTGATTTGTTTTATAGTTTTTTTAAACTCTTCCATTAGTTCCCTTATTTCATTGAATAATTTCATAATCTTCAGGTTTAATGTTTGATCACTTTGCTTTTGTTGTTTGCTTATTTGGCGGTATGCTGTATGTCTTTTTTGTTATTTCAGAGTATCTTGTATTTTCGAGCTTCTTGAAAGGCTATATTTTTGATATATTTTATTTTAGTAATTTCTTTTTCTTTCTTCCATTTGCCACGTTCTTTTGAGTTGCACTATGGCCTTTTAGTTATTTAGTTGTTAGTACATTTTGGGTCTCTGGAAAGCATGCGCACCAGTCTCGATGGTGTCCGTACTTTTGGCAGTTGTAGCATCTGAGGGGGTTTGGTATGTATGGTTCAGTGTTTATTTTATGGTACCCTATTTTGATGTTACTTGGGATTTGATGGGTGTTAAAAGTAAGGATGTAGAAGTTTGTTTGGATAGTTTCACTTTTTATCTTTTAATTTGGATTCTTTTTACATTGATAACATTTTGGTTTCTCAGGTTAGTTTGATTTCTTCCAAAGAGCACAGGGATAATTCTGAACTCCTGATCACTCCTTTACTGGTAGGTATTCAGCGTTTTGTGGGGGTAAATTTTTACTTTTTGGTTGTTAAAAAGTCTCCACTTGAAGATTTCTATTACGTTTTTGGTTTTCTACTAGTGTGTCGTTATTTAGTTTCTTGGCCATTTTAGGGTTGATGTTTGAAAATATTTTCTCTATTTTGAAGGAAGACACTTTTGTTATCAGCTCTCCTTTGGTTGCTTCTATAATTATAAAATAAGATTTTGAGTTAGATTTTGGTTTCGGTTTTGAGATTCTGTTTCTGAATCTGAACTAGATTTATCTGAAACTTCAGTGGTTTCTTTTTTAAGATTTTTTATTTGGTATTTACATATTTTGGATTTTTCGTTTCTCCTACTCCCCACTCGCTTTGGAGCCCTGTGTGAGAAGTGTTGAGGGTGGGACTGATGAACTAAAGCACCCGTATTTCCTTTGTCTTTTTTAATGGCCTCATTTCAAGAAAATATGTTAGTTTTCCAGCCATGTTTTATCCATTCTTCAGCAAGTTGATTGACCCTTCAGCCACCGTTTATAAATCAGTTTATTGTCTAATGTAGGGAGTGTGGGCGTATTTTCTTGTGTTTGTCTGATTTAGTGCTAGTCATGACCAACCGATTGATTGGATCGGGCCTATCCAACCGCCTGTCTTAGCCCAAGTAAGGGCCAAAGTGGCGTGTTGTATCTCATGTCCTATTAGGACCTTGAACATGATCTGCTCAACCACCAAGCTCCCGTCCTTAGGCATTACGGGTTGCAATCCACGGTCACCAGATAGCGCCATAGAGAAACTTTTACTCTCTGCAGGGGGGGGGCAGTCGGTGTATTCTAATACTCAACCGACAGGGCAAATCTCATGAGAGGCGTGAACATTCTAGATTACCTGAGTGACATGACGGCCGTAACGACGAGGAAATAAATGTCGTTGTACAGAACCAAAAGCGAGTCAGGGTTATTGCTTATTCTTTGTCTTGTCCACTTTGTGACTGAGGCCACGTGTGTACACTGCTATGTTAATCTTTTGTTTTTCATCTTTATTTATGTTATTTATTTATGTCATTCTTTAAAAAGAGAATCTTCATGTTGTTGCTGCTACTACTACTATATGTATAAGTGACCGTGTCTGTGTGAAGAAACGGTCCTACCAAACCACATTGACAATTTTTAGTTTACATACTTGAAATTTAATATATAGGTGATTTGGAACTGTGGAACAAATTCGATTTCGGTTTTAGTTGGTAAAAATAACTGCTAAGAGGTTAAATTTCAATTATCATTATTATTACTATTATTATTATTACTATTATTATTATTACTATTATTATTATCATCATTATTATTATTACTATTACTATTATTATTGTTATTATTACTATCATTATTATTATCATTATTACTATTATTATCATTATAATTATTATCATCATTATCATAATTATTATCATTATTATTATTATTATTATCATTATAATTATTATCATTATTATCATTATTGTTATTATTATCATTATTATCATTATTATTATCATTATTATTATCATTATTGTTATTATTATTAATATTATCATTATTTATTGTTATTAATTATTTAATATTCTTCTTTTCTTTATTCATGGCATTTATTTACATTGTTCCCTCACTCTTCTTCGACTCTGCTGTTGCTATTACGACTAATATTAATTCATCCTTTTCTTTCCTTCTTTGTGTAGTGTATTTATTTTTATTTATTTATTTATTTTTATTTATTTATTTTTATTTATTTATTTATTTTTATTTATTTATTTTTATTTATTTATTTTTATTTATTTATTTATTTAATTACTACCTTCTGACTGTGCTTCTACTATAGCAACAATTACTACTATTTTAATCTTCTGCTTTTCATCTTTATTTATGTTATCTATTTATGTTATTATTTTACTGTAATCACCCCCCCCCCCGAAACAGTCAGTACAAGTCAGCAAGATCATCAGTTGTAGCATTTCATACAGTTTATTGTCAGCATTCTTAAATTCTTATATACATATATTCAGCATTCTTAAATTCTTATATACATATATTCAGCATTCTTAAATTCTTATATATATATATTCAGCATTCTTAAATTCTTATATATATATATATTCAGCATTCTTAAATTCTTATATATATATTCAGCATTTTTAAATTCTTATATATATATATTCAGCATTCTTAAATTCTTATATATATATATTCAGCATATATTCAAAACATTTGGATGCAAAAAAAAAAAAAAATGAATCAAGATGGCTATACACGTACCATTTGTTGCATAGCATCTTCACTGATGATCCCGATTTATATTTATAGTTCTGATATTCACAGGGACATTCTTCTTGCCTCACACACTTTCCATCTTCATAGTACAAATTCTTTTGACATCGGCAGGTCGGCACGCAAGAGAAATCACATTCGGATGACGTCATATTAATAGTGCGACATGTCGGTGGACACGCACTCGTACATTCATCATATTCCATCCCATCTGGACAGGTTTGTGCTAATAAAAAAAAAGAGGAAAGAAAACGATTGGTTGGTTGATTTTGTTTTACGGCATATCAACCCTTTTCAGGTTATTTAATGCCGAATCCAAAGATTTTGAAGAAAATTTTTTTAATAGAATATATTTGTTGTTTTCAAGTCGGTTTCTATTTACCCTAACAGGTACTACCACTCCGGGTCAGAGTGGACCTGGGAGCAATGGCAATTAAAGGGTGGCTCCACACTCCCCAAAGTCCGCAAGCTGGGACCTCACCACTGTATATAGTTTAAGATTATATCCAGGACCAGAAAGAAAATGAGCAAATGATTGAGGTACAATTTAATGAATAAATGCGAAAGCTGTTTTTTTTTTTTTTAATTATTTCTTAACAACTATGTAGTTTTTAACTATGCTCGTAATACTATATTACTTTCTTGTTTTTATTACCACTCCCCTTTCATTCCGTTTATCCCCTAAAATAATTGGAATACGCTGTAATGTTGGGAAACTCTAAATTAATATCTTATACACATGGTTTAAATTTCATTAAAAGCGAATATATGTATTTGATGTTTTAAGAGGGTTCTGTCGTCGTGGGTCACTTAGAAGTGGGGACACAGATATTCGGCACATAAAACCGCTTCTGTGGTGCCAGTCTTCAAGAATTCTGGTGAAAGAACTGACCCACTAAATTATCGCCCCATTAGCCTCCTCCCACTTTTCGCCAAAATATTTGAGTCCTTAGTTAATCAAGCCCTAGTCCAGCACCTAACAGCTGCTAAACTCCTGACTGACAAACAATATGGATTCAGGCAAGCCCGTTCAACAGCAGATATCTTAACTGTAGTTTCTGAACGTATATACCATTCATTGGATAAAACAGGGGAGGGTAGAGCGGTGTCCCTTGATATATCTAAGGCTTTTGACAGGGTATGGCACGATGGTATTCTAAGGAGAATTAGATCATATGGAATCACTGGAAGAATTCATAATGTAATTAAATCCTTCTGAAGTAATAGAAAAATCAAAGTTGTCCTCGACGGTCGTATATGACATAAATGCGGGAGTACCTCAGGGGTCTATCCTTGGACCTCTATTATTCCTGATATTCATAAACGACCTCCCTGATAAAATTGTTTCGGAGATGGGTATATTTGCCGATGACACCACTCTCTATAACAGATATGAGGGGAAAACAAATGAACACATATCCAAGGAAATGGCAGAAACATTAGAGGATGACCTCCAATCCGTAGTGGAATGGGGACAAAAATGGTTGGTCACATTCAATGCTGCTTAGACTAAGCTTGTTTCCTTCAATAACTACAGGAGGCCTTCTCTACCACCAATAGCGATGGCCAAGAACACATTGCCTGAAAGTACTTCTTTTAAACTCCTCGGCCTAACGTTTACAGGGAATATGAACTGGAATAGATACATTGACAGCATTGCCAAGGCTGCTGCAAGGAAGGTTGGCTCCCTCTACCATGCTAGAAAACTACTTACGCCTGACAGTATCCTATACCTCTATAAGGCAACCATTTGCCCATGTATGGAGTACTGCTGTCACATCTGGGCTGGTGCATCTGCTGCTTGTCTCTCGCTCCTGGACAGGGTTCAAAAGAGAGTCGCCAACCTGATAGGTCCTGAACTGTCATCTAGGCTTCAGCCTCTGTCCCATCGACGAGATGTTGTATCCCTCTGCCTGTTCTACAAATACTTTAATGGTGAATGCTCTGACAAACACTTGTACCTCCCCGATGTAACTACCCCCGACAAACCCGATAAGCTACTAAGTCTCATCCCTTTACAGTAGAGATCCCTAGGTGCAAGAGGACCTTTTACTCCAATAGTTTCTTCCCCAGAACTGCGGGTCTTTGGAACTCCCTTCTGGGATTCTGCTTTCCCAACTGCAATGATATGCAGAAGTTCAAGTGTAATGTTAACAAACATCTTTCTACTCATCTCCCTTCATAATGACCCCGCTAATTAAGTCCCTGATAGTAGCCCCCTGCTTCAAAGTGGCACTGTGCCTTGTTTGGGGTGAAAATTGAATTAAAAAAAAAAATAAAAAAATAATAACGTAGAGATTCAGGACCACATCATTTGAAGTTTTAAGGAACATTCGCTCCTCAAAGGTCCGTTAGGTTAGGAGGATATTTAGAGATTCGGGACCACTTCCATCGTAAATTTTATACATGTGATTTTAATTTCATAAAGTTTAAAGCCACACAATTGTCTTCTTACGTAAAATTTTATAAAAATACAATTTTAGATTCCACATAAATTATCTCACCTTTATTTCTATAAGGCACACACAAATAGCACACACGTATGCATACCTTCAAACACCAAGTTTTAAATAGAGAGATAAAGAAAATACTTTCACTTATAATCTTTTGTTTTCGAAAATGTAGCTTTGTGGAAAACTAAGTATTCTATACAAGGACATAAAAACAAAATGTGATAATTCTGATCAGGCATTACACAAGTATTTTTATATTGGAAATGATTGACTGCCTCGAATGGACAAATACTTGTTATAAGCCGTTCCCAATATAACAACTACTTGTCATAAACCGTTCCCAATATAACAAATACTTGTCATAAACTGTCCCCAATATAACAAATACTTGTCATAAACTGTCCCCAATATAACAAATACTTGTCGTAAACTGCCCCCAATATAACAAATACTTGTCATAAACTGTCCCCAATATAACATACTTATCATAAATTATTCCCAATATAACAAATATTTGTCATAAACCGTCCGCAATATAACAAATACTTGTCATAAACTGTCCCCAATATAACAAATACTTGTCATAAACTGTCCCCAATATAACATACTTATCATAAACTATTCCCAATATAACAAATATTTGTCATAAACCGTCCGCAATATAACAAATACTTGTCGTAAACTGTCCCCAATATAACAAATACTTGTCATAAACTGTCCCCAATATAACATACTTATCATAAACTATTCCCAATATAACAAATATTTGTCATAAACTGTCCCCAATATAACAAATACTTGTCATAAACTGTCCCCAATATAACAAATACTTGTCATAAACTGTCCCCAATATAACAAATACTTGTCATAAACTGTCCCCAATATAACATACTTATCATAAACTATTCCCAATATAACAAATATTTGTCATAAACTGTCCCCAATATAACATACTTATCATAAACTATTCCCAATATAACAAATAATTGTCATAAACCGTCCGCAATAAAACAAATAATTGTTATAAGCCGTTCCTAATATAACAAATACTTGTCTTAAGCCGTTCTCTGTATACCAAATATTAGTCATAAACCGTCCTCAAATATAAAAATTCTTGTCTTAAACCGTCCCTAATATTTACAAATAGTCATAAACCCTCAGATATAAAATATTTGTCATAAACCTCCTTCAAATATAAAAAAAATACTTGTTGTAAACCTCCCTCAATCTCAATACATAGTTCTCATAACTCGTCCACATAAGTCATCAAATTTCACTCATTCCATTCATTCTTTTGTAATCATATTAACCATCATTCAACTGATAACCAATCTATTTCATTAAATGGCTTTTAACTGGTAATACGTGCACATCTTTTCAGATATTTATTGAGGCATGTGTGTATTTTTATGCATATTTACTAAACAACATGACTCATCACTCGATTAAAAACAACCAGCAATATATAAAATCACTTACGACAGTTATCTTTCGTTCTCCAGTCAATTCTCGTGTTCTCAGCATTGCATTCCCGTGTATATGAAGCTAGCATCGTGCAGGACACACGAGATGCCTCTGCCCCTGAATGTGCTTGACTGCTTGCTTTTTCACAGACGTCTATCCAATAAGTAGGGTCCACCTAGAAAATAATCTCAACACAAAATACATCTACAAAATCAGAATTGGCGGTTCATTTACAGTTTTGTTTTCTTTACACGCTTCACTTTGATATGCAATGAATACACAGCAAAGATCCTCTTTTTTTCCTGTTAAAATTAAACGACTTTTTAATTATTTTATTCTTTGGAATTCTTTGAGATGGGGTTTCATAATTTGTGTATTCATTTTTTGGCAGACTATTATCTCCATCTTTATAGTTGTTGTTTCACAACGTTTCGGCTAACTCAACCTCTGGCCTTCTTCAGGTGGTTAATGGCGACGGCACAGGAATGCTGAATCTTGTAACCGTATTCTCAATAATTACTGCCTTCCATAGTTTGGATTGTCACACCACGTTTTGGCCAACTAATCCTCTGGCCTGCTTTATGTAAGAGTGAAACTGCTATTTTCAGACAATGCTCACCAGGAACCATAGAGACTCAACACTTCTATCCATTGTCCCATGGGGATACAGTTACCAGACTCAACATTGCTATCCCATTGCGGTTAACTATCTGAAGAAGGCCAGAGGATGAGCTGGCCGAAACGTGAAGCTAACAATGAATACACAAATTATTATATACTTTATCTCATTACAATAACATTTGAAAGAGAAAATTATAATGTTGTTCTTTTTAACATATAATGCTAAAAATAGGTGAGAAACATGGCTGATGTATGCGAGATATGATTTCGATTAAAGAAATGTGTCGAATGTTTGAAGGATTATTTCCGATTATGACTTACCTTACTGTGACATTTTTTAAAAGGGTTCGAGTCCAATTGTCTGCATCGTTCTGCTGCTTTTACATAATTGTTTCGTCCATGCGTAACGGGCAATGTAACACACTGCAAACAAAAACATATTCACAAGAAAATAAATATTAATTTTAATTGGTTTTTTAGAATTTTTTTAGCAGCAATATTTTCAATTTCTAAAATAAAAAAGTCAATGAAATAAAAAAGAATTTTATAAGAAAAAAACAATTTCCAATTAAATGAACGCCTTACTAAAAACATAAATCAGTTAATATGTAAGAGTGAGAAAAAAAAATTAACGCCAATGACGCAAAGAAAGAAACTTACTGCATTAACACTATCTAAAAAAATGCTAAAATAAAACTTCATGATTTGACAGGATTCCAGAGGTACGGTAGAACAGTGCCGGTATCCTATGTATATATATATATATATATATATATATATATATATATATATATATATATATATGTATAGTAAGTTATAAAATATATATGGTGATTAAGCTACACTGAATATTCCACGTTTCATCCACTCTAGGACTCTTCAGGCTTATGCGTCTAGGACTCTAGGAAGAGTCCTAGAGTGGATGAAACGCGGAATATTCAGTGTAGCTTAATCACCATATATATTTTATAACTTACTAACTAGCTCTACCTACGTATTGAGCACTTTTGAAGCAGATACTTAAAGTTCACGCATAAATATATACTTTCGTATATTAATTTTATGTGAGTAAATTAAATAGTTATATATATATATACAGTCCTGGTCAAAATCATGACCACTTAAGAAAGTAAGCATTTACGCATGTTATCGAATTTTTAATCAAACAAATGGTTGAAACCATTGCCAAAAGGGAAAATATGATGGAAAAAAATGAAATTCGAAACCTTAACCCTGATCTAATAATTATTTTTTAAAAAACAAACATTTTCACCTGGTCAAAATGATAGGACCACTTTAATAAAATCGGCTAGTTTTGAAAAAATGAATACGAAAAGCTTTCTATGTTACTAAAAGCAACTTGTTAGTGGATAAAAAACATCTTACTAAATTATAAATGGCAAAAGGGAAACCATTATCAGAGTTTGAGAGAGGAAGGATCTTTGAGCTTAATAGGGGTGGACTCTCCCATAGATCCATTGCAAACGAAGTGAATCGTAGCAAAACGGTCATCACAAATTTTTTAAGAAATCCAGATCAATATGGGCACAAAAAGAGTCCAGGTCAACCCCAAAAAATAACCCCATCACTGGATCGCCTTATCAGAAGTTAAAAAAACTCCAGTATGAGCTCAAGTCGATTGAAAAGCCAAACAGCAGCAGAATGTAGTCCTAAAACCATCAGAAGGCATCTGAAAATGAAGGGTTTCAATCATTTAAAGCGACTGCAGAAACCACGTCTTCTTGAACAGCACAAAACTAACCGACTTAAATATGCCACTTGGGGTGAAGAGAAGTGGGAAAATGTAATTTTCTCCGATGAGAAAAAGTTAAATCTAGATGGTCCCGATGGATTTTCAACACGATTGGCATGATAAAAATTTGTCCAAGGAGACCTTTTCAACTTGGTGTAGTGGAGGAGGGTCTTTAATGATCTGGGGTGCTTTTTCGTCAGCTAGGACCCTAAAGTTGCAAGTAGTGAAAGGCCGGCAAACATCATTGAAGTACATTTCAATGCTTGAAAATGCTTCTATCAGGACTGAAGGTCCACGTCTGTGTGGAAGAAATTGGATTTTCCAGCAAGACAACGCTGCGATACACACTTCTCGACAAGCACAAGAATACTTTTCTTCAAATAATATAAAATTGTTAGATCATCCAGCATGTTCTCCGGACCTCAATCCCATTGAAATTCCTTGGGGATTGATGGCAAAAGAAGTGTTCAAGGATGGAACCCAGTATGATTCGATAAAGGTACTTTCTAATTCAGTTTTTAGTACATGGGATAAAATTCCTTCGCAACTGATAAAAAACTTAGTTGCACGCATGCCGAAGAGAATTTTTGAAGTAATTCGTAATAATGGAGGCTATACTAAATACTGAGACCCTTTTTAGTAATTTATAATTGCCTTTTGTTAGATAAATTATCAGTGGTCTTATCATATTTACCTGGTGAAAATGTTTGTTTTTAAACAAATAATTATTAGATCAGGGTGTAGGTTTCGAATGAAGCAGATTTCATTTTTTTTCCATCATATTTTCCCTTTTGGCAATGGTTTCAACCATTTGTTTGATTAAAAATACGCTAATGAGCTGTGTTCATGTTCCGTTCTATCTCCTCTGGGATCCTCTGACCACTCTGTTGTAGCAGTTAAGATAAAAATGAAATGTAAGAAGTCTTCAGACGTACCTCTCCACCGTACTATATATCGATACTCTATGGCTGACTGGGATAGCTTCCGTACATTCCTATCTGACCTACCTCTGCATTCCATGTTTAAAAAGGATGTGTCCTCTATAGTATCAGACCTGACCGAATGGTTAATTGTAGGCATAAACCGATTCATACCATCCAAAAAATTCCAACAAAAACCTAACAGCCAGCCATGGTTCTCCCCTGCCATCACGCACAAAAATCACTTTTTCCATAGCTACCAACGTAATAGATGTACTGAGACTAAAGCTGCTTTAAGGACTGCCAGCAACCACTGTAAAAGAGTAATAAAAAACGCAAGAGAGCTATATGCTCAGTCTGTTAAATCCAAAGTAGCTGAGCAGCGGTTTGGTTCCCACCAGTTCTGGCAAATAGCAAACAGGATCTTGAACAGAAGCGTGCATTCTATCCCAACTATCATCAATGGACCAGAGGTCATCTCGTCAGCATCAGACAAGGCCAGACTATTTGCCAAGAACTTTGCAGCTAATTCTACCCTATGCGACAATGACCATCAACTCCCTGTATTTTCTCCTATAACAGACAACACGCTATGCAACATACAAATATCTGTGCATGAGGTCGCTAATCTAATCAAGAACCTTGATTCCAGTAAAGCAACTGGCCCTGATGGCATTCCAGTAATAGTGCTGAAAAAGTTACAACCAGAACTTGCCCCCATACTTACAAAACTGCTTAAGCGTTGCCTTAAGGAGAAGTGCTTTCCAACACCCTGGAAAATCTCATCAGTATGCCCTGTATTTAAGAATTCAGGTGATAAGTCATCTCCCTCTAAGCACAGACCAATAAGTCTCCTGTGTGTCATGAGTAAGTTGCTGGAATCCATATTAAATAAAGAAGTAGTCAACCACCTCAACAGAAACAACCTCCTTAGTGACATACAATATGGTTTCCGCTCTGCAAGATCTACCGCAGATGTGCTAACGGTTATATCACATAGGATTAGTGAATCTCTTGACAAAGGTTTCCTTTCCAGGGCAATTGCTCTTGACATATCAAAGGCCTTCAATAAGGTATGGCATAAGGGCCTACTTCACAAGATTTCCAGCTACGGTATTACTGGAAATGTTTTCTCAATCATTAAGTCATTTTTTTCTGATAGGTTCATAAGAGTAGTGGTTGATGGGCAGAAATCAGAGGCCCATAGTATTAATGCTGGAGTCCATCAGGGGTCCATCCTGGGCCCAACTCTTTTCCTGATCTACATCAATGATCTCCCAAAACACATACTTAAATCATTCGTTGACATCTATGCTGATGACACGACCATCTATGGCAACACATCAAAGGCTGTAAACGACCAAGTTCTCTCCAATTCTCTCTCCTCTGATCTTGAGCGCGTGGTACAATGGGGGAAGAGGTGGCTGGTCACTTTTAATGCATCCAAAACCAAGCTTCTATCTTTACATCATCAACGCCCTGATCCCCCATCTGGCATCAATTGAAATGGATGGCTCTCGTCTTGGGGAGGCTCCATGTTTTGACAAGCTTCTTGATTTGCCCTTTACTCCTGATCTGAAATGGAACACATACATCAAACCTGTTGCCAGGGATGCTGGGAAAATGGTGGGATCCTTCTACTGCTCCAAACGATATCTCACTACTAATGCAATTCTCTATCTATATAAAAGCCAAGTACGTCCAAGGATGGAATACTGCTGCCACATCTGGGCAGGAGCTGCTAAAAACAGCCTATCCTACCTTGACAGAGTACAAAATAGACTTCGTGGTTTAGTGGGGGATGCCCTTTTCTCTTCCCTGCAACCTCTCTCGCACAGAAGAGACGTTGCGAGCCTGTCTTTGAGTTATCGTTATTTTCATGGCAGGTGCTCGTCGTAGCTCCAATCCCTCATCCCTCCTCACCAATCTTTCATGAGAAATACCCGTCTGGCTGAAACTACTGTCAATAATTTTCCCCTGTGCCTAAATCCAAACGTAGATTCCATGAGCAAAGTTCTTTCTTAGAACTGCACGCCAGTGGAACTCTCTGCCGCTTACCTGTTTCCCACCTGACTACAACTTGGACATCTTCAAGTCCAACATAAACAAACTCCTGACAAACCGCCCCCTTAAGTAAGACACTCTATCAAAACCCCCAATACTAATGATTACTACAATACTATCTCATACATGCAATAACCCCTATCCCTGAGTGGCCTTCGGGCCTTGATAAGTGGTGACCCCCATGTAAAAAAACAAAAAAAAACAAAAAAAACGCTTACTTTCTTAAGTGGTCTTATGATTTTTACCAGGAATGTATATATAGTACAAAATTTTGTTGAAATTTAAAGACTTTTATTTCTTTTATATAACTCTTGTTTATTTTATCCTGGATCTCTTCATTACAGCCGTTTCTTTAATGGGATGCAATTCTATTATTTTATGTTTACATATAAATTTTCTTTTTCATCAACTCGTCAGATGCGATTTCCATCCGATTTTACAAACAAAAAGTTTATTTTGTACATGATAAACCTTGTACGTTCGTTTGGGGAAAAGAAATTCCATCCCCATGTTGTTACATGTCGCCCATCTTGGGTACCGTGCAAATCAAATTTCTTCTTTTAAACCTTATTTTCGTATTTTTTAAATTTTTTGTTTTAGTCTCAATTTCCTATTTTTCCCTTGTTTATTCTTACCTATGTTTTTATAATTCTTGTTACATTTATGCGTATTTATTCTAATCATTTTGTTTGGTTTCGAATTACTATTGATTAGTTAAGTACCTTGTTTCAAGGGGAGGTCACTCATGGAATATATTTTTATTACAAGAGTTACTTCCCTTACATCTTTTTTCGTTATTATACTTTCTGGTTTTTGGTAATATTTCTCATTTAGTTGTTTTTCTTTTGTATTTTATTTATGTATATACACAGTGTGTGTTCATATATTTGTATATATATGTGTGTGTGTGCCTATATATATATATATATGTGTGTGTGTCTGTATATATAAGTATGTGCCTATATATGTATATACGTGTGTGTGTGTGTATATATATATATACACATATATATATATATACACATATATGTGTATATATTGTTACAAACGGCCACCGCGACATCATATATTTTTCCTTTATTTGTTAGCGATGGGATAAATGTTTTATTGCATGTTCGAACCGAGTGAGAGTCCACTAATTCATTATTCTTTTAAAACCTAATATTAAAGCCAGTCTGAAGGGATGAGAGCGTCCAACCACATCTATTTCCTATTTACTTGACTCCCCGTGAGGGCAGAGTTGGACAAAAGATCGAGCTTCGATGTAGGGAGATCCAGCTCCCTAGAGAGGGCGCTCTGGGCGTAGACAGAGGTAGAAATTGTCTCAGCCATGAAGGATTTTTATTCCATTGACCGAGGACAGAAAAAGTGCAATGTAGCAGCAGAAGAGATGCTACACTATGATCCGGTCCCTAAAGCTAAGGATTCAACTGGCAGAGATATTTCATCAGCCAAGTAGTAAAGAAAGAGATTTCATCAATTCAAATTTAAATCGGAAGGTGAAGCAGAGAAAAAAAGCAGGAGGCGAAAGTCCTTCCTTTCCCCATTTCTTTTAGGATCCAGCCTCATTCTTTTCGCTGCGACCTTAAGCTAGCAATGATGTCCCTACGCGCGTGCCAAAAAGGAAAAAGTAACATTGTCTTGGAAAACTGAAAACGAATGACAGATATGCTACGAAAAGTGGATGATAAGAGGGAAAATAAAACAAAAACGGAAACACTGAATTTATTGGAACTTCTTTCCCATGGAAAATACGCCAAAAAAGCTTTAACGACGAAATACATTGCTAATAAGTTGTGAAAAGAAACTAAATACGTTGCTAATAAGTTGTGAAAAGAAACTAAATACGTTGCTAATAAGTTGTGAAAAGAAACTAAATACGTTGCTAATAAGTTGTGAAAAGAAACTAAATACGTTGCTAATAAGTTGTGAAAAGAAACTAAATACGTTGCTAATAAGTTGTGAAAAGAAACTAAATACGTTGCTAATAAGTTGTGAAAAGAAACTAAATACGTTGCTAATAAGTTGTGAAAAGAAACTAAATACGTTGCTAATAAGTTGTGAAAAGAAACTAAATACGTTGCTAATAAGTTGTGAAAAGAAACTAAATACGTTGCTAATAAGTTGTGAAAAGAAACTAAATACGTTGCTAATAAGTTGTGAAAAGAAACTAAATACGTTGCTAATAAGTTGTGAAAAGAAACTAAATACGTTGCTAATAAGTTGTGAAAAGAAACTAAATACGTTGCTAATAAGTTGTGAAAAGAAACTAAATACGTTGCTAATAAGTTGTGAAAAGAAACTAAATACGTTGCTAATAAGTTGTGAAAAGAAACTAAATACGTTGCTAATAAGTTGTGAAAAGAAACTAAATACGTTGCTAATAAGTTGTGAAAAGAAACTAAATACGTTGCTAATAAGTTGTGAAAAGAAACTAAATACGTTGCTAATAAGTTGTGAAAAGAAACTAAATACGTTGCTAATAAGTTGTGAAAAGAAACTAAATACGTTGCTAATAAGTTGTGAAAAGAAACTAAATACGTTGCTAATAAGTTGTGAAAAGAAACTAAATACGTTGCTAATTAGTTGTGAAAAGAAACTAAATACGTTGCTAATAAGTTGTGAAAAGAAACTAAATACGTTGCTAATAAGTTGTGAAAAGAAACTAAATACGTTGCTAATAAGTTGTGAAAAGAAACTAAATACGTTGCTAATAAGTTGTGAAAAGAAACTAAATACGTTGCTAATAAGTTGTGAAAAGAAACTAAATACGTTGCTAATAAGTTGTGAAAAGAAACTAAATACGTTGCTAATAAGTTGTGAAAAGAAACTAAATACGTTGCTAATAAGTTGTGAAAAGAAACTAAATACGTTGCTAATAAGTTGTGAAAAGAAACTAAATACGTTGCTAATAAGCTGTGAAAAGAAAAAGAAAAAAAACAAAGAGAAATATGAGTAATTTTTTTTCTCGTGATTTCCAGTTACGCTGTTAATCTCTTCTTTCCAGAATTTTCGCTCAGTTTATATGTTTAGGAATATCCCAAACTCCATAAAGGTTGAATGTTTTCTTTTCGTTTTAATTTTTCTTTCCCTATCTTGAATAAATTTATTTTATATTATTTGGAAGTGTTTGTTTCGTTATTTCTCGCATTCTGTCGTGATCGACCCTTTTGTTTATTTTTGTATTCCGCTTGTCTCAGAGACCAATTGGTGCTTCTTGTTTCAACATTTTTGTACTTAAAAGGAAATCTGAATCTTAGTGAAACCTTAACGAGTCATACCTCTATGTAGAAACCTTGTCTGCAGGAAATAAATATTTAATAAAAGAAAACCCTTCTAGAAGTGTAAACCATATTTAGTTTTAAAACAGTTTCCGATGGTTCGTTGTTTTACACAAATCCCGGAGGTGACTGGTTCGCAGTAGACAGTTCTCGAGTTAGAATCCACAGAGCAAAAGATTCTTCCTGTGTGGAAGAAAAAATATGCGAAGTTGCTACAGAAAGGTTTAATATTTATGGAGCAATTCTGGTTTCTGATTGGTTGGTAGCAGAACGGGAATTAATTCGATTCGCCAATTCCTAGCATCATCGTTTATAAATAGAATCTCCTGACTATGCGGGATCATACCCCATTATAGTGCAAAAACATTGTAACACCCCTCTATTTTTTTTATAATGGGAAAGTTCTTTTGGTTCATTCTGCTCAAAAATAAAAATATATTTTATATTTAATTATACATAACAAAATTAGAAATCATTTGGATTTTAAAATTTTAGAATGTAAAAAGATGCCATTTTTAATTTTGTTCAAATGTCAAACATATGCATCTATGTGTACAGAAAAGAGAAATAAAAGAATTTTTTTTACTTACAAAAGGGATGGGTATGTGAAAAAAGGAAGCCATTTCTTAAATTTGATTATGCAGCTTTGTTCAAAAACGAATACACATATACATATAAATAAATATACATATACATGCAATATTCACTGGACAAAGTGGGGGAGGTTAGAGCGGTAGCTCTATATATATCTAAGGCTTTTGACAGGGTATGGCATGAGGGTCTCCTCAGGAAAATTAGATCATACGGTATCACTGGTAGAATACTAAACATAATTAAATCCTTCTTAGATAAGAGAAAAATCCAGGTTGTCCTCGACGGTCGTACATCTAAACAATATGATATAAATGCGGGACTGCCCCAAGGGTCTATCCTTGGACCTCTATTGTTCCTGATATTCATAAATTACCTCCCCGACAAAATTGCCTCTGAAATGGGTATATATGCTGATGACACTACACTCTATGGCAGGCATGACAGGAAGACAAATGAACACATTTCTAAAGAAATGGCAGAAACACTAGAGGATGACCTCCAATATGTAGTGGAATGGGGAAAAAATGGTTAGTCACGTTCAATGCCGCCAAGTCTAAACTAGTTTCATTCAATAATTACAAGAAACTTTCTCTCCCACCTATAGTAATGGCCAACGACTCTTTATCTGAGAGTACATCTTTCAAACTGCTTGGCCTAACCTTCATAGGAAACATGAGTTGGAACAATTACATTGAAAGCATTCCCAGGACCGCTGCAAGGAAGGTGGGCTCTCTTTACCGTGCTAGAAAACTAATAACACCCGAAAGTATCCTGTACCTTTATAAGGCCACCATTCACCCATGTATGGAGTATTGCTGTCATATTTGGGCTGGTGCATCTGCTACTAGTCTCTCGCTCCTTGACAAGGTTCAAAAGAGTCGCAAATCTGATAGGCCCTGAACTGGCATCTAAGCTTCAGCCTCTGTCCCATCGACGAAACGTTGCATCCCTCTGCCTGTTCCACAAGTATTTTAATGGTGAATGCTCTGACGAACTGCAGACACTTGTGCCCCCACGACGTAAACACCCTCGACTAACTCGACAGACAGCTAAATCTCACCCCCACACAGTAGAGATCCCTAGATGTAAAAGATCTTTCTACTCCAGTAGTTTCCTCCCCAGAACCGCTAGACTTTGGAATTCCATTCCAGATCACTGCTTCCCCAACTGTACTGACGTGCAGAAGTTCAAGTGCAACATGAACCGACATCTTGCTGCCCAAATCCCTACATAGTACCCCAGTAGTTGTTGCTCCTGATAGTAGCCCCCATACACCAAAGTTGCAATGTGCTTTGTTTGGGGTGAAAATGTAATAAAAAAAATTACCCGTTTAAAAGGAGTGGTTTTTTTAATCTGTTAATTAAAACAATGCAAAAAATAGGACATTTTTGATAAATAATAAAGAAAACTAATGTGCATAAAAAGTAAAAGTCAATTGTAGTTTATGCGCGCCTTAAAATAAGCATGCAAAAATTATTTGTCAAAAAGGAAATTTACGAAGGAAAGGGTTGCAAAAAAGTGACTTTTTACGCTTTTTTTTATTTCAGTAAAAGTATTAGTTACGCATTAGTAGGTTAAAGTGTTAGTACAAACAAAATGGATGCAGTTTAACGTCTTGCCCAGGATGTTTTTTTTCTCAATATATAGAAATTTATATATATATAGGCCCGTTAAAAATTATTATTTTGAAGCAAAACGCTTTACCTTTATTCTTGTTGCGGGTTTCGTGAACATATCAACGATATTTTGGTCTGATGATATGTAATTCAAAATAATGGATTCCTTTTTCACCTCGTTTTTTATGAAATGGTATCTATATGCTTAGATTTTTGGTTAATTATCGTGTTCTGTGCTAAGACTATACTGGCTTGATTATCACAATTAATTACTACGGGGCTATTAGTTAATTCTGGCTCTAAAATAATCTTTTCGATATTTTGAAGGTGGAGTGCTTCTTGGGTCGTGTGTGTGATCGCGATAAATTCTGCTTCACACGTAGAGAGAGATACAATCTGTTGCTTTTTATATTTCCATGAAATAATAGGCCCATTTTCTGAAACAATATCCAGATATACTTTTTCAATCTTCGTCGTTTTCCCAATCTGAATCTGAAAATCCTTCTAATTTTAGGGGATTTTTTTGATTTTCTAAATACTAACTTCTGTACTTTAGTTCCTTTTAAATAACGAAGGACTTGTTTAGCTCTGTTTAAATCCTTCATTGTCGGTCTTGATAAATTTTGTGACAGTTTTGTTACTGTATAGCATATGTCAGGTCTCGGCGCAGTCATTAAATATAAAAGACTTCCTATGATTTTTCAGTATAAGTTATCGTCTATTATTTCAGATTCTGTGTGTATATTTTTATTAATATCATTTTCTACCGGTATAGAGCGTTTCGTGCACTCTCCCATTCCAAATTTTAATAGTATTTTGTCAATGTATCTCGATTGACTCATCGTAATAAGTCCTTTCCTTTGAGTAAATTCTATCCCCCAAAACCAGGATATTTTGCCAAGATCGGTCATTTTGAATCTTTTACTGAATTTGTTCTTAACATCGATCAACATTATGTCACAATTTGATGCGATTAAAATATCATCCAATCATAAAACCCAAATCAGTAGTTTATTGTCTTTGTGTTGGGTATATAAACAGGGGTCTGCCGGGTATTGTTTAATTTGTTGTATAATCATATAATCATGAAATACTGTATTCCAACACTGAGCACTCTGCTTTAGACCATATAATGACTTGTTAAGTCGCCACACGCTATTTTTATTTTTTATTATAAATCCCTCTGGAGGAGGTAATATAAATTTCACAGTCTATTGGGGCATTCGAATAAGCATTTTTGACGTCTATTTGATGGATGTTTAGGTCATATTGCGATGCAATTTGCAATAAAATTCTGATTGTCGTTAGGTTTGTGGTCGATAAAAACGTAGAAAAATATTCTATACCGTAAATCTGAGAGCATCCTTAACAACAAATCTAGCTTTGTACTGTTCTACGCCTGATGCTGTAGTCTTTTTTGTAAAGACCCATCTTGTAGAAATAACTCTTTTGGGAGAGGTACTACCGTATAGGTATTATTTTCGGTCAAAGCATCTATTTCTTTTTTCATGGCTGTTTTCCATTCATCACAATGTTCTGAATTAATTGCTTCTTTAAAGCTTTTTGGCGTATTTTCCATGGAATAGCAATAGTCGATTTGATCATCTTTCATATTGTCGACCACAAAAATTCGGGCCGTTTTCTATTTCTTTTGGGGTATTTTTCGACTTTAACATCGTCATCATCATCATGGATACTCTTGTCTCCGTCATCTTTATTGTCTTCATTTGTTTTAATAATTTGAGAAAATATAATTTCATCCTCTTCATATGACGGGGGTTCCTTTTTAAAATTAAACGTGTCTGCAAATTTTACACATTGGTTTTTTAACATTTTATTTTTCTCTGGAAAAATACTAAATATGCTGGACTGTTTTTATCATATTCAACAAACATACCTCTATTAGTTTTAATATTTAATTTACTCTTTTTATCTATATATGCGAAGCAAGTTGAACCAAATACATGCATTCCGCTTAAATTTGGTTTTTCTACCGCAGAAAGCTTCATATGGGGTTTTAGATAGTGTTTTGTTAAAGCATCTGTTTCGTATATATGTAGTCGCCAGAACAGGTTCTGATGGTTTGTTGTTCTACACAAGTTCTAGGACGTGACTGGTTCGCAGTAGACAGTTCTCGAGTTGGAATCTACAGAGCAAAAGATTCTTCCCGTGTTGACACGAAGAAAATATATGCGAAATTGCTACAGAAAGGTTTAATATTTATTCTCTGGTTTCTGATTGGTTGGTAGCAGAACGTGAATTAATTCGATTTGTCAGTTCCTAGTTTATAAATAGAATCTCCCGACTGTGCAGGATCATACCACATTATAGTGTAAAAATTTTGGTTTTACTGATCGTTTAAAATCAATAAACAATTATTATTTTATCATTACTAACGGCAAGGAAGGAGAAAGAGAATGTAAAAAACACCGTGATGCATTTGCTGTTGCGTCCATCGCCAAACGGAAGCGACGTAGGTTTAACTTAAGGCTAGTCAATCGAAAAGGGGATGACTTTCGAAAATATCGAGCTTCAAAACATGAAAATCCGTCGCCTCTGTCGAAAGGTTTAGACATACATACATACATACATACATACATACATACATACATACATACTGTTATAAAGGGAAATAACCAAAAAGCAAAGAGTTATCTCCCCTGGATCAGAAAGGGAAGACTTTTCAAGATGGCTGACACAGCAATTCACAGAATCTGTTGCCTTTTTTTTTTTACAAAGTGGTCACCACTTATCAAGGCCCGGAAGCCACTTGGGGATAAGGGTTATTGCGTGTGCAGTACGTTAGTGTTGAGATTTGATAAAATGTCTTATTTAAGGAGGCGGTTCATCAGGAATTCGTTTATGTTGGACTTGAAGACATCCAAGTTGTAATCAGGTGGGAAACAGGCAAACGGAAGAGAGTTCCACAGGCGTGCACTTCTAATAAAGAAGCTTGGTTCATGGAATCTACGTTTTGGTTTTGGCACAGATAAAGAGTGGGGAAAATTTTTGACAGTTGTTTCAGCTAGATGAGTGTTTTTCGTGAAAGATTGAAGAGGGGGATCAGGGATTGGAGCTTAGACGAGAACTGGCCATGGAAGTAACGATAAAACAAAGACAGGCTCGCAACGTCTCTTCTGTGCGAGAGAGGTTGCAGGGAAGAGAAAAGGATACCCCCTACTAAGCCACAAAGCCTATTTTGTACTCTGTAAAGGCAGGATAGGCTGTTTTTAGCAGCTCCTGGCCAGATGTGGCAACAGTACTCCATCTTTGGACGTACTTGGCTTTTATATAGATAGAGAATTGCATTAGCAGTGAGATATCTTCTGGAGCGGTAGAAGGATCCTACCATTTTTCCAGCGACCTTGCTCTAACGTTTTACTATTTTTCTGTTTAAAAAAATAAATAATTCGGTGTCAAAATGATGTCTTCTTGTAATTCACACGTTTAACAAACAGTTATATTCCGTGACGACATAACAGTTTTGGCGACGAGGATGAGATGAACTTGTATAAAAAAATATAAGCAAGAACTGGTCAGACGAACCACATGGTGCCTTAGAGGAAAAAATCCAATGGACTTGTCTCTTCGAAAAACAAAACAAAATAAAACCTTTTGTGCACAGCACAAAAAAAACTGCATTATTTCTTCGTCATGGATCCAAGTGTACTGGAAAGGATACTTAGAAGTCAGCAAGAACAATTTCTTGCGGCACAAAACAAATTAATAGAAACATTAACGTTTCAATTTCAGACACAATTGTCTTCGTCAACTGTAAGTAACTCCTTTGATAATATAAATTCTATCACCGATTTTCAATTCAATGCGGAATTAAAACAGACATTTTCCGTTTGGTTTGACCGATGGAAAAATACGTTTAAAAATCATTTTAAAGAAAAAAACGATGACTGGAAAAGACGGTTATTGCTCAGAAAACTGGGTTCTATTGAACATGAACGTTATGTAAACTTGATTATACCAAAGAAACCAGAGAATTTCACATTCGACGAAACAGTAGCCCGGTTAACGGACATTTTTTGGTGATCCATCATCATTGTTTAATATCCGATACAATTGTTTGAAGTTGACAAAAAGCGTTAATGACGATTTTATCAAATATGCTGGAATGGTTAATGTTCAGTGTGAAAATTTTCGACTGAAATCAATCACAGAGAACCAGTTTAAATTCCTTAATCTTATCGCAGGGTTACAATCTCCAGCAGACGCTGATGTGCGCACACATTTAATGTCTATGTTAAATAAAGACAAAGAAATGACAGTGCAAATTCTGACCACTAAATGTCAACGCTTGATAAAAAATAACGGGGAATTGCCATGGTGCAACAACAACATTTTGCTATTCCATCTGTTTCCAGTTTAAAATCTGTACAAGAATTCCCGACTGGAAAGAATGAAAAGCCGCCAACACCCTGTTGATCATATGGTGATATGCATTATGTGCGTTTTTGCCTTTTTAAAAGACACATGTGTCAACTTTGTTCACGTCGTAGTCACAGGGACGGATTTTGTGAAAAAATAACTTTAAAACTACCAGGACGAAGTATTCACCGACGAGAGGCAAAACTCATAAGAAAATGACAAATTCAGTTTTTTAATGTAAATTTTGAAGCTCGTAGGAAATAATTGTTGAGATAAATAACAAGCCAATAAAATTTCAATTCGATTCCGACATTTCGGGCGTTAGTAGCTTTCTAGCACGGTAGAGAGAACCTACCTGTTTAGCAGCGGTCCTGGCAATGCTCTCAATATAATTGTTCCAACTCATGTTTTCTGTGAACGTTAGGCCGTTTCTCAACAAAAGTTTTGTTACCGTTATTTTCTGCACCACTTAAAAGCAGTCTCTCGCTTCTACATGTACATTCTAGCTTGGAATGCGTTTCTACTTCTTCTCACTGCATGTCGGGCACAACCAGCCAATTCTTGTCTTCGACTGCACACGTCCATTTCCTTCGTCGTCGACTTTCTTTCTGTCACCACACGCTGGCATTAGCCAGCCATTTTTCACCTGTGCATGTACACGTCCATTCTCTTCTACATCGTCTCTGCTTTTCTCCGAGCACGTGTTGCATTTTTTTCTCCTGTCACAGTCACCATGGGAATTATTAGGAAAACCAACGCTTAAAAATACTAAGCATGTTGCTGGAAACAAAATACAACTGGTGAGTTAACATGCAATGTTTCTTTCAAAGAAAACAATTTTTCAGGGGTATGCTATATTTCTGATTCATCAATCCTTCTTGGTTTGGATTTCATGGAGGAACTTGATCTTTTCAATGTTCCACTTAATACAATTTTCAATTCTTTCAATGTCAGTACTGCAGCAGATCTTGAAACATATTTTAAGAACATTCTTAAAACAAAGTTCAGCAACGTTTTTCAAGAAGGTCTTGGATGCTGTACGAAAGTCAAAGCAAATTTAAAACTAAAGTCTGATGCAAAGCCAGTCATTAGACCAAAGCGACATGTACAATACGCAGCTTTAGCTACGGTGGAAAAAAGAATTGGGCCGCCTTCAATAAGCTGGAGTAATCCAACCTACAAATTACTCATCCTGGGCAGCACCTATTGTTATTGTGAAGAAGGCTAATGGCAAGATAGTCTGTGTGCGGATTTTTCCACAGGATTAAACGATGCACTGGAAACAACAGTATCCACTACCTGTACCAGAAGATCTGTTCTTAAAACTTAACGGTGAAACTTGTTTTGTAAAACTAGACCTTGCAGATGCATATTTACAAATGGAAATTGAAGATTCCGAAAATCTTCTCACTATCAACACCCACAAGGGATTATTTCGCTTCAATCGTCTTCCGTTTGGGGGTCAAGTCAGTCCCGGCTATATTTCAACAAACCATGGATGCAATGCTCACAGGGTTGTCAGGAGTTTCATCTTACATATATATATATATATATATATATATATATATATATATATATATATATATAGGTACATCTCAAGAGGCATCACTTGACTACTGTGCTGGATCGAATTCAACAATATGGATTCCACTTAAAACCTGACAAATAGAAATTTTTCCAAACTTCTGTGAAAAACCTTGTATTTTTATTTGACAAAAATGGTCGAAAACCAAATCCAGATAGCATTCAAGCCATGAAAACACATGCCACCCCCAAGGGATGTTTCAAACCTACGATCCTTTCTGGGACTTGTAAGCCATTATGGTTCCTTTTTACCTCATCTCTTCTTATCAAAAAGCTGCTATATCTGTAGAATGATGATCCAGGAGGCTACAGCCGCAGAGCCACTACTACATAAAGTTCTGCACTTCCACTCTACCAGCTGCCCTAATAAGTGCACTGATCAGTAACTTCAACCATTTTTTCAGCGAAGATCTTTTTTGTCTGAGACAAATGGAATTCATATTTTTGCTGAACGTGTTGTTGTTCCATCTAATATTCAAAATAGAGTCCTCAAACAATTTCACCAGGGACATCAAGGAATTATTCGAATGAAAACCTTGGCCCGTGGTTATGTATATTGGCCAAGTATGGACAAACAATTAGAGGAACTTGTCAGGAGTTGTTCCAAATGTCAACTAGTTGCGAAGTCCCTCCCGCAAAACTACATTACATTCATGGCCATCTTCAGAAATTCATTGGTTACGACTGCACATTGATTTTGCAGGACCAATAAATGGACAAAATTATCTCGTACTAGTTGATTCTTACAGCAAATGGTCAGAAGTCTTTCAGATGAGCCACATCTCATCAAAAAGAAAACAACAGGTAATCTTCAGCAGCTTGGGAGTGCCCGAAGTATTAGTTCCAGATAACGGTACTGGTTTTATCTCCACCTTTCCATTGAGATCTCCACCTTTCCATCCACAATCAAATGGACAAGCAGAACGGTTTGTGGACACTTTCCAAATAGCACTCTTGAAATTAAAAGGGGAAGAAACTACTCAAGAGATAATGCAAATATTTTTAAGTAGCTACAGAGCTACCCCAAATCCAAATTACCCAAATGGAAAGTCTACTGCTGAAGCACTTATGAATAGGAAACTACTTTTGCCAATTGGTGCTATTCGCCCATCGACAACTAAATTTTACAGAAGAAACAAAATGATGGAAAACAGTTCAATCGCCATCATGGAGCAAAACCTTGTAAATTCCTTCCAGGACAACCTGTATTGGCTAAGGACTACCATAATGGTAGAGAAAAATGGACACAAGGTCGCAGAATACGTCGTTCTGGCAATGTCGTCTATTCTTCCCTTCCAGAGCGACGTCCAAATGATGCAGCCATCCCTTTGTTATATACTGGGTGTTATTATTAAGATGGCGTATATATTTGTATTGTTGTTCATGTTAGTATTAGAAAGTCTTAGTGTGATATCTAGAGACAGTCTTAATAGTGTTCATGTGTTGAGTGTTCATACGTCTTAAGGTGTTCATGCTGTAAGAGATAGCATATTGGAGACATAAACAGGGTATATATAAAGAGAGAGAGACAGTTCTTATTTATAACGACAGGATACATATAATACAGGAGAGTCGACAGCTTGTAATACACAATGAAAGGTGATTTGATATATAGATAGATAGACCGAGAGTTTGTGCGTTTGGCATTTATACGTTTGACAGTTCTGTATAAACGGGAGTGTTTATATAAATATTGATACATATATTTCTTACCTATTTTTGAGATGATGATTTTCACAAAATTCTTATAATATAAATGGAAAAGACCTTTTCTGTTGAATCACAACACGAAGACGCAGATACACAAAGATGATGACGTTCTTTATTTTTTGACCGGTCCATGATTTCGCTTGAGGAATTCAAAGTTTCTTTACATGGCTTTTTCTTCTCTAACCTTTCGCTTCCAAGGTTTGACGTCAGCAGCCGTCTCTGACCTCTCTCTCTCTCTCGGCTCCCTATCCCCGACTCTTCTCTTCTCTCAAACTGCATCTAAAACTCTACCTATATTGAGAACTCGTCACATCATCGCATGATAAAACATGTGCTCATAAAGCACGTTCGACGACATGCGTCACGTTGCCAAACTTGATATGACCCCGGTTTCAGTAACCTATTTTTCGAGTAATGTTTACAATTTCAATCGACGATTAAATTCCTTATTTTAATTTTGATTTTTATAACAGAACAAATTTCATCATTACATTCCTTTTCCAATAACAGATATGTAAGCTAAACAATTCCAATTCCACATTCCTTATTTCAATAACATTCTGTATTTATTTTAACTTATGATTGGAATTTTCAATTCCAAGTCTAGCTTCGCAAGTTCGAATCCTTGACTATCCTATTTCATATTTACATTTAACTAATTCCCTATTTTTTACTTATATGAAAAGGGGACAGTCCTTTATCATGTAACACCTTTACATGTGTTACTGAACACATTTGAATTATCCCAAAGTATTTCAGTTATAAATAATAAAGCAAGTCTCACATCAAAGTCCCAACAAGAAGAAACCAGCGAATTGTAAGCCAACGCCAACCTTACAAATGGATCCACATAAAACCTCTTACAAGGATCACATTTTAAAGGGGAGGTGTTATAAAAAGAAATAGTCGAAAAGCAAGAGTTATTTTCTCTGGATCGGAAAGGAAGACTTTTCAAGATGGATAACACAGCATTTCACATAATCTGTTGCTCTAACGTTTAACTATTTTTCTGTTTAAAAAAATAGTTTTGTGCCAAAACGATGTCTTCTTGTAATTCCCACATTTAGCACCCAGTTATACTGCGTGACGACATAACACACACACATACATACATACATACATACATACATACATACATACATACATACATACATACATACATTTAAACAGACAGGTGAGATTTATATTACAGGTTATATATTACGAGTAAAAATTTATCCGGTGGACTAATTCGCAAAAAAATAAAAAAATAATATCGTTCATCAAATTCCGTCTTTGGGCTTGACGATCTTAAAAATAGTCTTTTTCTATATAGATAAAAAGCAGAATTTTTACAGGGGAATATTTTACATTACACTGGTGTAACATAAAATTTGCCCCTGTAAAAGTTCTCTTTCACTATAAGAGAAGAAAGACTATTAAGATCGGATTCTTTTCTATTTTCGATGAATTTCTGTACAAAACATATCCAAGAACACTGCCAGAAATATAAATTATCTTTGTGTGAAATTTACAAAACATAGGCTCGTCTGTTTCGGAACCTATGAGGAACTCTCTCTCTCTCAGCCTCATCCCCACACACACAAAGTGACTTATATAACAGAAGAGATGTAGATAAAATACAATCAGTCGACTTTAAATTCCCAAACGGCTATATATGAAAAAAAAGAGTTGTTTTTTTATTTAATAATATATGTTCTTAGACATTAAGTTTCTTCAAAATTAGAATACATCAAAAAACATCATGAAAATTATCGTTTTTGTTGTTTTTTCCATGTTATCAATGTGTCAAATAAAACTTGTTTCATTTCTGTAAAGAAAGCTACAGCCTTATTAATTGCTGTCCCAAAGGCGGGTCGTGTTTCTGATATAAATCCGTAATTTCGAAATCAAATAGTTTTCATTCAAATTACCTCAATTAAAATTAATATACATAATATTTAAAGAACTGTTTTGATAATTTATCGTTTTTCATGAAACTACTTTAAATAATTAGGGTTAGTATCAACAAAACTGTCGCATACATGATGATAGGACGATAAAATTACATTAATGTGTAACATTAAGCATTAATTTATTATAAAGTGTTTAAAATAATTAAGACAATTGGATAAATATCGTGTTTGGATCTATGCCCTCTACTATATATATATATATATATATATATATATATATATATATATATATATATATATATATATATATATGTCGATGACTAAAATATATTTTATAAAGCTCCCCTCTTTGGTAGAGCACTCTTGTAAATTATCTTACTCGCTGCTTAATTTAGCTGAAATAATGCGAAGCTCGCGATTTGTTTACAAACAAACGTTTGAGCCCTCTACGAGTAGCGGACGAATGTTTATTTAAATAATCGTTCGGATAGGTTAATTTCGGCCACCGATTCCGTAGTCATGTGGGTAGGACTGCCGACTGTCATCACGACGGTTCTAGGTTCGATCCTCGGCTTGGGAGAGGTGTTAGTCTAGCGGCACTGATGAGTTGTGATACAACGAAACAGGTCTGTATGTCGATGACTAAAATATATTTTATAAAGCTCCCCTCTTTGGTAGAGCACTCTTGTAAATTATCTTACTCGCTGCTTAATTTAGCTGAAATAATGCGAAGCTCGCGATTTGTTTACAAACAAACGTTTGAGCCCTCTACGAGTAGCGGACGAATGTTTATTTAAATAATCGTTCGGATAGGTTAATTTCGGCCACCGATTCCGTAGTCATGTGGGTAGGACTGCCGACTGTCATCACGACGGTTCTAGGTTCGATCCTCGGCTTGGGAGAGGTGTTAGTCTAGCGGCACTGATGAGTTGTGATACAACGAAACAGGTCTGTATGTCGATGACTAAAATATATTTTATAAAGCTCCCCTCTTTGGTAGAGCACTCTTGTAAATTATCTTACTCGCTGCTTAATTTAGCTGAAATAATGCGAAGCTCGCGATTTGTTTACAAACAAACGTTTGAGCCCTCTACGAGTAGCGGACGAATGTTTATTTAAATAATCGTTCGGATAGGTTAATTTCGGCCACCGATTCCGTAGTCATGTGGGTAGGACTGCCGACTGTCATCACGACGGTTCTAGGTTCGATCCTCGGCTTGGGAGAGGTGTTAGTCTAGCGGCACTGATGAGTTGTGATACAACGAAACAGGTCTGTATGTCGATGACTAAAATATATTTTATAAAGCTCCCCTCTTTGGTAGAGCACTCTTGTAAATTATCTTACTCGCTGCTTAATTTAGCTGAAATAATGCGAAGCTCGCGATTTGTTTACAAACAAACGTTTGAGCCCTCTACGAGTAGCGGACGAATGTTTATTTAAATAATCGTTCGGATAGGTTAATTTCGGCCACCGATTCCGTAGTCATGTGGGTAGGACTGCCGACTGTCATCACGACGGTTCTAGGTTCGATCCTCGGCTTGGGAGAGGTGTTAGTCTAGCGGCACTGATGAGTTGTGATACAACGAAACAGGTCTGTATGTCGATGACTAAAATATATTTTATAAAGCTCCCCTCTTTGGTAGAGCACTCTTGTAAATTATCTTACTCGCTGCTTAATTTAGCTGAAATAATGCGAAGCTCGCGATTTGTTTACAAACAAACGTTTGAGCCCTCTACGAGTAGCGGACGAATGTTTATTTAAATAATCGTTCGGATAGGTTAATTTCGGCCACCGATTCCGTAGTCATGTGGGTAGGACTGCCGACTGTCATCACGACGGTTCTAGGTTCGATCCTCGGCTTGGGAGAGGTGTTAGTCTAGCGGCACTGATGAGTTGTGATACAACGAAACAGGTCTGTATGTCGATGACTAAAATATATTTTATAAAGCTCCCCTCTTTGGTAGAGCACTCTTGTAAATTATCTTACTCGCTGCTTAATTTAGCTGAAATAATGCGAAGCTCGCGATTTGTTTACAAACAAACGTTTGAGCCCTCTACGAGTAGCGGACGAATGTTTATTTAAATAATCGTTCGGATAGGTTAATTTCGGCCACCGATTCCGTAGTCATGTGGGTAGGACTGCCGACTGTCATCACGACGGTTCTAGGTTCGATCCTCGGCTTGGGAGAGGTGTTAGTCTAGCGGCACTGATGAGTTGTGATACAACGAAACAGGTCTGTATGTCGATGACTAAAATATATTTTATAAAGCTCCCCTCTTTGGTAGAGCACTCTTGTAAATTATCTTACTCGCTGCTTAATTTAGCTGAAATAATGCGAAGCTCGCGATTTGTTTACAAACAAACGTTTGAGCCCTCTACGAGTAGCGGACGAATGTTTATTTAAATAATCGTTCGGATAGGTTAATTTCGGCCACCGATTCCGTAGTCATGTGGGTAGGACTGCCGACTGTCATCACGACGGTTCTAGGTTCGATCCTCGGCTTGGGAGAGGTGTTAGTCTAGCGGCACTGATGAGTTGTGATACAACGAAACAGGTCTGTATGTCGATGACTAAAATATATTTTATAAAGCTCCCCTCTTTGGTAGAGCACTCTTGTAAATTATCTTACTCGCTGCTTAATTTAGCTGAAATAATGCGAAGCTCGCGATTTGTTTACAAACAAACGTTTGAGCCCTCTACGAGTAGCGGACGAATGTTTATTTAAATAATCGTTCGGATAGGTTAATTTCGGCCACCGATTCCGTAGTCATGTGGGTAGGACTGCCGACTGTCATCACGACGGTTCTAGGTTCGATCCTCGGCTTGGGAGAGGTGTTAGTCTAGCGGCACTGATGAGTTGTGATACAACGAAACAGGTCTGTATGTCGATGACTAAAATATATTTTATAAAGCTCCCCTCTTTGGTAGAGCACTCTTGTAAATTATCTTACTCGCTGCTTAATTTAGCTGAAATAATGCGAAGCTCGCGATTTGTTTACAAACAAACGTTTGAGCCCTCTACGAGTAGCGGACGAATGTTTATTTAAATAATCGTTCGGATAGGTTAATTTCGGCCACCGATTCCGTAGTCATGTGGGTAGGACTGCCGACTGTCATCACGACGGTTCTAGGTTCGATCCTCGGCTTGGGAGAGGTGTTAGTCTAGCGGCACTGATGAGTTGTGATACAACGAAACAGGTCTGTATGTCGATGACTAAAATATATTTTATAAAGCTCCCCTCTTTGGTAGAGCACTCTTGTAAATTATCTTACTCGCTGCTTAATTTAGCTGAAATAATGCGAAGCTCGCGATTTGTTTACAAACAAACGTTTGAGCCCTCTACGAGTAGCGGACGAATGTTTATTTAAATAATCGTTCGGATAGGTTAATTTCGGCCACCGATTCCGTAGTCATGTGGGTAGGACTGCCGACTGTCATCACGACGGTTCTAGGTTCGATCCTCGGCTTGGGAGAGGTGTTAGTCTAGCGGCACTGATGAGTTGTGATACAACGAAACAGGTCTGTATGTCGATGACTAAAATATATTTTATAAAGCTCCCCTCTTTGGTAGAGCACTCTTGTAAATTATCTTACTCGCTGCTTAATTTAGCTGAAATAATGCGAAGCTCGCGATTTGTTTACAAACAAACGTTTGAGCCCTCTACGAGTAGCGGACGAATGTTTATTTAAATAATCGTTCGGATAGGTTAATTTCGGCCACCGATTCCGTAGTCATGTGGGTAGGACTGCCGACTGTCATCACGACGGTTCTAGGTTCGATCCTCGGCTTGGGAGAGGTGTTAGTCTAGCGGCACTGATGAGTTGTGATACAACGAAACAGGTCTGTATGTCGATGACTAAAATATATTTTATATATATATATATATATATATATATATATATATAAAATGGGCTAAGAAATTCCAACGAAAGAAAGATGTACATTTACTCCCTTATTTAAATATATATATATATATATATATATATATATATATATATATATATATATATATATATATATATATATATATATATATACGGTATATGAAAAGACTACGTTGTATTAGTTATTTAAATAATGCGGAGAAGTTTGATGATAATATAGACGTGAAAAATTTAATTATATATAATATAGTATAAACGTGATAAATTTAAATATATAATATAATATAGACGTGATAAATTTAAATATATAATATAATATAGACGTGATAAATTTAAATATATAATATAATATAGACGTGATAAATTTAAATATATAATACAATATAGACGTGATTAATTTAAATATATAATATAATATCGACGTGATAAATTTAAAATTTAATATATAGATGTGATAAATTTAAATATATAATATATATGTAATAAATTACAATATATAATATAATATAGACGTGATAAATTTAAATATATAATATAATATCGACGTGATTAATTTAAATATATAATATAATATCGACGTGATTAATTTAAATATATAATATAGACGTGATGAATTTAAATATATAATATAATATAGACGTGATAAATTTAAATATATAATACAATATAGACGTGATAAATTAAAATATATAATATAGACGTGATAAATTTAAATATATAATATAATATAGACGTGATAAATTTAAATATATAATATAATATAGACGTGATAAATTAAAATATATAATATAGACGTGATAAATTTAAATATATAATACAATATAGACGTGATAAATTTAAATATATAATATAGACGTGATTAATTTAAATATATAATATAATATCGACGTGATAAATTTAAATATATAATATAGACGTCATTAATTTAAATATATAATATAAAATCGACGTGATAAATTTTAATATATAATATAGACGTGATACATTTAAATATATCATATAATATAGACGTGATAAATTTAAATATATAATACAATATAGACGTGATAAATTTAAATATATAATACAATATAGACGTGATACATTTAAATGTATAATATAATATAGGTGTGATAAATTTAAATAAATAATATAATATAGACGTGATAAATTTAAATATATAATATAATATAGACGTGATAAATTTAAATATATGATATAATATCGACGTGATAAATTACAATAGATAATATAATATAGACATGATAAATTTAAATATATAATACAATATAGATGTGATAAATTTAAATATATAATATAGACGTGATAAATTTAAATATATAACATAGACGTGATAAACTTAAATATATGATATAGACGTGATAAATTTAAATATATAATATAGGCGTGATAAATTTAAATATATAATATAATATAGACGTGATAAATTACTATATATAATATAATATAGACGTGATAGATTTAAATATATAATATAATACCGACGTGATAAATTTAAATATATAATATAGACGTGATAAATTTAAATATATAATATAGACGTGATAAATTTAAATATATAATATAGACGTGATAAATTACAATATATAATATAATATAGACGTGATAAATTTAAATATTATATAGACGTGATAAATTTAAATATATAATATCGACGTGATAAATTTAAATATATAATATCGACGTGATAAATTTAAATATATAATATAGACGTGATAAATTTAAATATATAATATAGGCGTGATAAATTTAAACATAATATAGACGTGATAAATTTAAATATATAATATAATATCGACGTGATAAATTTAAATATATAATATAATATAGACGTGATAAATTTAAATATATAATATAGACGTGATAAATTTAAATATATCATATAATATAGACGTGATAGATTTAAATATATAATACAATATAGACGTGATACATTTAAATGTATAATATAATATAGGTGTGATAAATTTAAATAAATAATATAATATAGACGTGATACATTTAAATATATAATATAATATAGACGTGATAAATTTAAATATATAATATAATATAGACGTGATAAATTTAAATATTTAATATAATATAGACGTGATAAATTTAAATATATAATATAATATAGACGTGATAAATTTAAATATATAATATAATATCGACGTGATTAATTTAAATATATAATATAATATCCACGTGATAAATTTAAATATATAATATAGACGTGATAAATTTAAATGTATAATACAATATAGACGTTATAAATTTAAATGTATAATACAATATAGACGTTATAAATTTAAATATACAATATAGACGTGATAAATTTAAATATATAATACAATATAGACGTTATATATTTAAATGTATAATACAATATAGACGTGATAAATTTAAATATATAATATAATATAATATAGACGTGATAAATTTAAATATATAATATAATGTAGACGTGATAAATTAAAAAAAACTTTCGTATTTATTTATTGCCAGATGCGTCGGAAGAGAAAGGAGAAAAATAATTTAAAATAGTCATGTTTTCAATTTAAAAAGTATGCGTTAATTTTTCCCTTGTGTTATTTTTTATTTCAATAAATATTCAATTCATAGTCAATAAAAATAATTCGAAACAAGGTGCAACGATAAAATTGTGGCCCTAGAAAAGACATGATTCCACTTCATTTGATGAAAACCGGTTTTCTTTTTTGTTGCAGACCATCTACTAGTTGGCAATTTGTTTACAAATTCCAAGAGCGATAGGAGTCTTTTATCATGTCTGAAAGTGACAATATTGAACGAGGGAGATCTGAGATGCATCGCTGTAGAACTCATGCTCTCTACCGATCCAAATTATGACAACAGGACCGTTGCGAGCACTCTCAAAATGCAAATTCAGACGGTTCAACGCTGTAGGACACAGCTCAATGCATCGGACGATCCTTTGGAGGTAGTGAAGTGGAAAGCAAAGCCGAGCACACCTCTAGGAAGATGCAGACCAAGGAGTTCATCGAAAAGGTCCAGGCAATCATTGATGAAACTCCCCAGCGGCCTATTCGGGAGATTGCCAGAGATTTACGCCTCACACTCAAATGTGAATGCATGTGTGGAGGGGGACTTGAATAGTAAGTCCTACAGGTGACAGACAAGGCAGATCTTGACTGAGAATACAAAGAACCTCAGACTAATCAAGTCCGTCAGGTTGCTCAACAAACTGAAGCATCCCAAGAAGCCAAAGATGCTCTGGTTCTTTTCAGACGAAAAGAACTTTTGCCAGGACCAGGTGTACAACAGCCAGAACGATCGCTGGATTGTCCCGAATAACAGGGACGTGCCCAGGGTGATAAAAACAAACTTTCCGGACACAGTTAGTCTTTGGTGTGGTTTCAAGTGAGGGCCACATCATGCCACCTTCGAAGGCTTGAAAATCATGTCACCTCATCTTTAAAGGTTTGAAAATCAACATCAAAGTGTACTTGGATGTTCTGAACTCACACCGACTCCCTACTCCCACTTCCTGAACCGGCTGGACTACTTTGCTTGGTCAAATGTCGAGAATATCGTAAACCTGACCTCTCAAAACACCAAAGCCAAATGATCGCCGCCATCTGTCGAGTATTCGCCGAGCTCCTGGCGGCGCCTATGAAAAAGGCATGCTCCCAGTTTTAGACCCACATCGATCGGTGATTGAGGTCGAAGGGGGCTAAATTAAATAGATTTCAGCTCTACTACAAAATCAAGTTATTGATTTTTTAAATAAAAGTTTTTAAATAAAGCTGTACTGTTCTTTTTTTAGGGCGACAAATTTATCGTTCCACCCTGTATATATTTTAATAAATCAATATAGATTTATTAACGTTACGTGTAGATGATAAATACATGCACATATCCAATCTTGCTTAATGGCTATATTAGTACGGAGATATTTTGAATTTGCAAATAACTTCAGTTATAAAAACACGAAGTCGTCAAAGGTCTAGAATGTTACATTCGATTATTTTCTCTTCAGTTTTCCGAAAATCAACCATTTACAGAAAATCATTACGAATTCAGATCCTATACCGATCTATCTAAGAACACAAGTTGATTCTGGAAATGGTTTCGTTTTCGAAGCTGGTTATCGGAATAGATTCAACATTTAATTAAAAATATTAACGTATAATAACTATGAATATTTTCTTTTGATATAGAATTAATTGATATATTATAGAATTAATATAATAATGAATAGAATAACATGAAAATATCGAACCACAATTGGAGATAAGAAACATTGTGCATTGTAGTTTTTAAAGATACTTTTTTTGTTTTTATTTTTGAAGATTTTCACTCGTAACAGGGAGGGATAATTCAAGTTCTTAAAGTTTTCCAATGCTGACCTCAAACCTATTCATAAATTTTAATAATTACTTTTATTTATTACGAAAGTTTAATTTTGTAAAAAAATATTCGTTAAAAAAAAAAAAAAAGATCACACTTTCCAATAATTGTTGTTCGAGTGCTTATTTTTATTTATTACGAAAGAATAATTTTGTAAAACAAATGTTTGCTTTTTTTAAATTAAATCATAAATTTTCATGCAATGACAATTTTCATTCATTTCAGATTTTTTTTTCTTAAATAAACTGTCCAGTAAAATGTTCGCTTGAAAATAATTTATTTTTATACAATTACTACTTTAATTAATTTTAGAAAAATACAAAAAAATGCCAGAATTCTAATTATTTTATCAAACCTAAAACATCCTATTTTAATTCAATAAATGTTCAGATAATTATTTTATTTTTGCTTTTACCGAAAAGTAAAGCGAAACGTTTACATTTTTGAAGATTTTTTTTTTTTTTTAGAAATCTTCAACTGCTTGAATTGTCTCCTCTTGTTCTCAGGAAGGTCTTCAAAAATGAAAGCACGCGCGCAAAAACATATTCTTAAACACTAAAATGCACGCGTACCGAAACATCAATCAATAATAAAAATTAAATGCCACGAAAAATTTTTTTAACTTTCCAAGAATACTAAAAAGGGGAAAACGAAAAACAAAAAACGAAAAAAGGGAGTGAAGTCCCTGAATTGGAACAGTTTCGAAACCAATGCATAATGGGCAACACTTAATCGACTTTGCATACAACCGTTGAAACCTGCTGTTCCCAATACCGGGAGTAAACACCTGCAATCCTACAGGGTAATATGAATAGATGTGAACAGCGAGGGGAACTTAAAAAAGTTAAAAAAAGGAGGTGCTAATGCACTTACTGATCCGCGCTATTTTTTAAATCATATTTCCACGTTTAATAAAAGTTTTGTGGTTTTTTTTTCAATTTTATATGAGTAAATTTTATATGAGTAAATATTATATGAGTAAATATTATATGAATAAATATTATATGAATAAATATTATATGAATAAATATTATATGAATAAATATTATATGAGTAAATATTATATGAATAAATATTATATGAGTAAATATTATATGAGTAAATTTTATATGAGTAAATATTATATGAGTAAATTTTATATGAATAAATATTATATGAATAAATATTATATGAGTAAATATTATATGAGTAAATTTTATATGAATAAATATTATATGAGTAAATATTATATGAGTAAATATTATATGAGTAAATTTTATATGAGTAAATTTTATATGAATAAATATTATATGAGTAAATTTTATATGAATAAATATTATATGAATAAATATTATATGAGTAAATTTTATATGAATAAATATTATATGAATAAATATTATATGAATAAATATTATATGAGTAAATATTATATGAATAAATATTATATGAATAAATATTATATGAGTAAATATTATATGAGTAAATATTATATGAGTAAATATTATATGAGTAAATTTTATATGAATAAATATTATATGAGTAAATTTTATATGAATAAATATTATATGAATAAATATTATATGAGTAAATTTTATATGAATAAATATTATATGAATAAATATTATATGAATAAATATTATATGAATAAATATTATATGAATAAATATTATATGAATAAATATTATATGAGTAAATTTTATATGAGTAAATATTATATGAATAAATATTATATGAATAAATATTATATGAATAAATATTATATGAATAAATATTATATGAATAAATATTATATGAGTAAATTTTATATGAATAAATATTATATGAATAAATATTATATGAATAAATATTATATGAATAAATATTATATGAGTAAATTTTATATGAATAAATATTATATGAGTAAATATTATATGAATAAATATTATATGAATAAATATTATATGAATAAATATTATATGAATAAATATTATATGAATAAATATTATATGAATAAATATTATATGAATAAATATTATATGAATAAATATTATATGAGTAAATTTTATATGAGTAAATATTATATGAATAAATATTATATGAATAAATATTATATGAGTAAATATTATATGAATAAATATTATATGAGTAAATTTTATATGAGTAAATATTATATGAGTAAATATTATATGAGTAAATATTATATGAATAAATATTATATGAGTAAATATTATATGAATAAATTTTATATGAATAAATATTATATGAATAAATATTATATGAGTAATTATTATATGAATAAATATTATATGAATAAATATTATATGAATAAATATTATATGAGTAAATTTTATATGAATAAATATTATATGAGTAAATATTATATGAGTAAATTTTATATGAATAAATATTATATGAATAAATATTATATGAGTAAATTTTATATGAATAAATATTATATGAGTAAATATTATATGAATAAATTTTATATGAATAAATTTTATATGAGTAAATATTATATGAATAAATATTATATGAATAAATATTATATGAGTAAATATTATATGAGTAAATATTATATGAATAAATATTATATGAGTAAATTTTATATGAGTAAATATTATATGAGTAAATATTATATGAGTAAATTTTATATGAATAAATATTATATGAATAAATATTATATGAATAAATATTATATGAATAAATATTATATGAATAAATATTATATGAATAAATATTATATGAATAAATATTATATGAGTAAATATTATATGAATAAATATTATATGAATAAATATTATATGAATAAATATTATATGAGTAAATTTTATATGAATAAATATTATATGAGTAAATATTATATGAATAAATATTATATGAATAAATATTATATGAATAAATATTATATGAATAAATATTATATGAATAAATATTATATGAATAAATATTATATGAATAAATATTATATGAGTAAATATTATATGAATAAATATTATATGAATAAATATTATATGAGTAAATATTATATGAGTAAATATTATATGAGTAAATTTTATATGAATAAATATTATATGAGTAAATATTATATGAATAAATATTATATGAATAAATATTATATGAGTAAATTTTATATGAATAAATTATTATATGAGTAAATATTATATGAATAAATTTTATATGAATAAATATTATATGAGTAAATTTTATATGAGTAAATATTATATGAGTAAATATTATATGAGTAAATATTATATGAGTAAATATTATATGAGTAAATATTATATGAATAAATATTATATGAATAAATATTATATGAATAAATATTATATGAATAAATATTATATGAATAAATATTATATGAGTAAATTTTATATGAGTAAATATTATATGAATAAATATTATATGAATAAATATTATATGAATAAATATTATATGAATAAATATTATATGAATAAATTTTATATGAGTAAATATTATATGAATAAATATTATATGAATAAATTTTTATATGAGTAAATATTATATGAATAAATATTATATGAATAAATATTATATGAATAAATATTATATGAATAAATATTATATGAATAAATATTATATGAATAAATATTATATGAATAAATTTTATATGAGTAAATATTATATGAATAAATATTATATGAATAAATATTATATGAATAAATATTATATGAATAAATTTTTATATGAGTAAATATTATATGAATAAATATTATATGAATAAATTTTATATGAATAAATATTATATGAATAAATATTATATGAATAAATTTTATATGAGTAAATTTTATATGAATAAATTTTATATGAGTAAATATTATATGAATAAATTTTATATGAATAAATATTATATGAATAAATTTTATATGAGTAAATATTATATGAATAAATATTATATGAATAAATATTATATGAATAAATATTATATGAATAAATTTTATATGAGTAAATATTATATGAATAAATATTATATGAATAAATTTTATATGAGTAAATATTATATGAATAAATATTATATGAATAAATATTATATGAGTAAATTTTATATGAGTAAATATTATATGAATAAATATTATATGAATAAATTTTATATGAGTAAATATTATATGAGTAAATATTATATGAATAAATATTATATGAATAAATATTATATGAATAAATATTATATGAGTAAATTTTATATGAATAAATATTATATGAATAAATATTATATGAATAAATATTATATGAGCAAATTTTATATGAGTAAATATTATATGAGTAAATATTATATGAATAAATATTATATGAATAAATATTATATGAATAAATATTATATGAGTAAATATTATATGAGTAAATATTATATGAATAAATATTATATGAATAAATATTATATGAGTAAATATTATATGAGTAAATATTATATGAATAAATATTATATGAATAAATATTATATGAATAAATATTATATGAGTAAATTTTATATGAGTAAATATTATATGAGTAAATTTTATATGAGTAAATTTTATATGAGTAAATATTATATGAGTAAATTTTATATGAATAAATATTATATGAGTAAATATTATATGAGTAAATTTTATATGAATAAATATTATATGAATAAATATTATATGAGTAAATTTTATATGAGTAAATATTATATGAATAAATATTATATGAATAAATATTATATGAGTAAATATTATATGAGTAAATTTTATATGAATAAATATTATATGAATAAATTTTATATGAGTAAATATTATATGAGTAAATTTTATATGAATAAATATTATATGAGTAAATATTATATGAGTAAATTTTATATGAGTAAATATTATATGAGTAAATTTTATATGAGTAAATATTATATGAGTAAATTTTATATGAATAAATATTATATGAATAAATTTTATATGAGTAAATATTATATGAGTAAATTTTATATGAATAAATATTATATGAATAAATATTATATGAATAAATATTATATGAGTAAATTTTATATGAGTAAATTTTATATGAGTAAATTTTATATGAGTAAATATTATATGAGTAAATTTTATATGAATAAATATTATATGAATAAATATTATATGAGTAAATATTATATGAGTAAATTTTATATGAGTAAATATTATATGAGTAAATATTATATGAATAAATATTATATGAATAAATATTATATGAGTAAATTTTATATGAGTAAATATTATATGAGTAAATATTATATGAGTAAATATTATATGAATAAATATTATATGAATAAATATTATATGAATAAATATTATATGAGTAAATATTATATGAATAAATATTATATGAATAAATATTATATGAGTAAATATTATATGAGTAAATTTTATATGAGTAAATATTATATGAGTAAATATTATATGAATAAATATTATATGAATAAATATTATATGAGTAAATTTTATATGAGTAAATATTATATGAGTAAATATTATATGAGTAAATATTATATGAATAAATATTATATGAATAAATATTATATGAGTAAATATTATATGAGTAAATATTATATGAATAAATATTATATGAATAAATATTATATGAGTAAATATTATATGAGTAAATTTTATATGAGTAAATATTATATGAGTAAATATTATATGAATAAATATTATATGAATAAATATTATATGAATAAATATTATATGAGTAAATATTATATGAATAAATATTATATGAATAAATATTATATGAATAAATATTATATGAATAAATATTATATGAATAAATATTATATGAGTAAATTTTATATGAGTAAATATTATATGAGTAAATTTTATATGAGTAAATTTTATATGAGTAAATATTATATGAGTAAATTTTATATGAATAAATATTATATGAGTAAATATTATATGAGTAAATATTATATGAATAAATATTATATGAGTAAATATTATATGAGTAAATTTTATATGAGTAAATATTATATGAGTAAATATTATATGAATAAATATTATATGAGTAAATATTATATGAATAAATGTTATATGAATAAATATTATATGAATAAATATTATATGAATAAATATTATATGAGTAAATATTATATGAATAAATATTATATGAATAAATTTTATATGAGTAAATATTATATGAGTAAATATTATATGAGTAAATATTATATGAATAAATATTATATGAATAAATATTATATGAATAAATATTATATGAATAAATATTATATGAGTAAATATTATATGAATAAATATTATATGAATAAATATTATATGAATAAATATTATATGAATAAATATTATATGAGTAAATATTATATGAATAAATATTATATGAATAAATTTTATATGAGTAAATATTATATGAGTAAATATTATATGAGTAAATATTATATGAATAAATATTATATGAATAAATATTATATGAATAAATATTATATGAATAAATATTATATGAATAAATATTATATGAATAAATATTATATGAATAAATATTATATGAGTAAATATTATATGAGTAAATTTTATATGAATAAATATTATATGAATAAATATTATATGAATAAATATTATATAAGTAAATTTTATATGAGTAAATATTATATGAGTAAATATTATATGAATAAATATTATATGAATAAATATTATATGAGTAAATATTATATGAGTAAATTTTATATGAATAAATATTATATGAATAAATATTATATGAATAAATTTTATATGAATAAATTTTTATATGAATAAATATTATATGAATAAAATTTTATATGAATAAATTTTATATGAGTAAATATTATATGAGTAAATATTATATGAGTAAATTTTATATGAATAAATATTATATGAATAAATATTATATGAATAAATTTTATATGAATAAATTTTATATGAATAAATATTATATGAGTAAATATTATATGAGTAAATTTTATATGAATAAATATTATATGAATAAATATTATATGAATAAATATTATATGAGTAAATATTATATGAGTAAATATTATATGAATAAATATTATATGAGTAAATATTATATGAGTAAATTTTATATGAATAAATATTATATGAGTAAATTTTATATGAGTAAATTTTATATGAGTAAATATTATATGAATAAATTTTATATGAGTAAATTTTATATGAATAAATATTATATGAATAAATTTTATATGAGTAAATTTTATATGAATAAATATTATATGAGTAAATATTATATGAGTAAATATTATATGAATAAATATTATATGAGTAAATTTTATATGAATAAATATTATATGAGTAAATATTATATGAATAAATTTTATATGAATAAATATTATATGAGTAAATTTTATATGAGTAAATTTTATATGAGTAAATATTATATGAGTAAATTTTATATGAGTAAATTTTATATGAGTAAATATTATATGAGTAAATTTTATATGAATAAATATTATATGAGTAAATATTATATGAGTAAATATTATATGAATAAATATTATATGAGTAAATATTATATGAGTAAATTTTATATGAATAAATATTATATGAATAAATTTTATATGAGTAAATTTTATATGAGTAAATATTATATGAGTAAATTTTATATGAATAAATATTATATGAATAAATATTATATGAATAAATATTATATGAGTAAATATAATATGAGTAAATTTTATATGAATAAATATTATATGAATAAATATTATATGAGTAAATATTATATGAATAAATATTATATGAGTAAATATAATATGAGTAAATTTTATATGAGTAAATATTATATGAATAAATATTATATGAGTAAATATTATATGAGTAAATTTTATATGAATAAATATTATATGAATAAATATAATATGAGTAAATTTTATATGAATAAATATTATATGAGTAAATTTTATATGAGTAAATATTATATGAATAAATATTATATGAGTAAATATTATATGAGTAAATATTATATGAATAAATTTTATATGAGTAAATATTATATGAATAAATATTATATGAATAAATATTATATGAGTAAATTTTATATGAGTAAATATTATATGAATAAATATTATATGAATAAATTTTATATGAGTAAATTTTATATGAGTAAATATTATATGAGTAAATATTATATGAATAAATATTATATGAATAAATATTATATGAGTAAATATTATATGAATAAATATTATATGAGTAAATATTATATGAATAAATATTATATGAGTAAATTTTATATGAATAAATATTATATGAATAAATATTATATGAGTAAATATTATATGAATAAATATTATATGAATAAATTTTATATGAGTAAATTTTATATGAGTAAATATTATATGAATAAATATTATATGAATAAATTTTATATGAGTAAATTTTATATGAGTAAATATTATATGAGTAAATATTATATGAATAAATATTATATGAATAAATATTATATGAATAAATTTTATATGAATAAATATTATATGAATAAATATTATATGAATAAATATTATATGAATAAATTTTATATGAGTAAATATTATATGAATAAATATTATATGAATAAATTTTATATGAGTAAATTTTATATGAGTAAATATTATATGAATAAATATTATATGAGTAAATATTATATGAATAAATATTATATGAATAAATTTTATATGAGTAAATTTTATATGAGTAAATATTATATGAATAAATATTATATGAATAAATTTTATATGAGTAAATTTTATATGAGTAAATATTATATGAGTAAATATTATATGAATAAATATTATATGAATAAATATTATATGAATAAATTTTATATGAATAAATATTATATGAATAAATATTATATGAATAAATATTATATGAATAAATTTTATATGAGTAAATATTATATGAATAAATATTATATGAATAAATTTTATATGAGTAAATTTTATATGAGTAAATATTATATGAATAAATATTATATGAGTAAATATTATATGAATAAATATTATATGAATAAATTTTATATGAGTAAATATTATATGAATAAATATTATATGAATAAATTTTATATGAGTAAATTTTATATGAATAAATTTTATATGAATAAATTTTATATGAATAAATATTATATGAGTAAATATTATATGAATAAATATTATATGAGTAAATTTTATATGAGTAAATATTATATGAATAAATATTATATGAATAAATATTATATGAGTAAATATTATATGAATAAATATTATATGAATAAATTTTATATGAGTAAATATTATATGAATAAATATTATATGAATAAATATTATATGAATAAATTTTATATGAGTAAATTTTATATGAGTAAATATTATATGAGTAAATATTATATGAATAAATATTATATGAATAAATATTATATGAGTAAATATTATATGAATAAATATTATATGAATAAATATTATATGAATAAATATTATATGAATAAATATTATATGAGTAAATATTATATGAATAAATATTATATGAATAAATATTATATGAATAAATATTATATGAATAAATATTATATGAGTAAATATTATATGAGTAAATATTATATGAATAAATATTATATGAGTAAATATTATATGAGTAAATATTATATGAGTAAATATTATATGAATAAATATTATATGAATAAATATTATATGAATAAATATTATATGAATAAATATTATATGAGTAAATATTATATGAATAAATATTATATGAATAAATTTTATATGAGTAAATATTATATGAATAAATATTATATGAATAAATTTTATATGAGTAAATTTTATATGAGTAAATATTATATGAATAAATATTATATGAATAAATATTATATGAATAAATATTATATGAATAAATTTTATATGAGTAAATTTTATATGAGTAAATATTATATGAATAAATATTATATGAGTAAATATTATATGAATAAATATTATATGAATAAATTTTATATGAGTAAATTTTATATGAGTAAATATTATATGAATAAATATTATATGAATAAATTTTATATGAGTAAATTTTATATGAGTAAATATTATATGAGTAAATATTATATGAATAAATATTATATGAATAAATTTTATATGAGTAAATTTTATATGAGTAAATATTATATGAGTAAATATTATATGAATAAATATTATATGAATAAATATTATATGAGTAAATATTATATGAATAAATATTATATGAATAAATATTATATGAATAAATATTATATGAATAAATATTATATGAATAAATATTATATGAGTAAATATTATATGAGTAAATATTATATGAATAAATATTATATGAGTAAATATTATATGAGTAAATATTATATGAGTAAATATTATATGAATAAATATTATATGAATAAATATTATATGAATAAATATTATATGAATAAATATTGTATGAGTAAATATTATATGAATAAATATTATATGAATAAATTTTATATGAGTAAATATTATATGAATAAATATTATATGAATAAATTTTATATGAGTAAATTTTATATGAGTAAATATTATATGAATAAATATTATATGAATAAATTTTATATGAATAAATATTATATGAATAAATTTTATATGAATAAATATTATATGAGTAAATATTATATGAGTAAATATTATATGAGTAAATATTATATGAATAAATATTATATGAATAAATTTTATATGAATAAATATTATATGAATAAATTTTATATGAATAAATATTATATGAATAAATATTATATGAATAAATTTTATATGAATAAATATTATATGAATAAATATTATATGAATAAATATTATATGAGTAAATATTATATGAATAAATATTATATGAATAAATTTTATATGAGTAAATTTTATATGAGTAAATATTATATGAATAAATTTTATATGAGTAAATATTATATGAGTAAATATTATATGAATAAATATTATATGAATAAATTTTATATGAGTAAATTTTATATGAGTAAATATTATATGAATAAATATTATATGAATAAATATTATATGAATAAATATTATATGAATAAATATTATATGAATAAATTTTATATGAGTAAATATTATATGAATAAATATTATATGAATAAATATTATATGAATAAATATTATATGAATAAATATTATATGAATAAATTTTATATGAATAAATATTATATGAATAAATTTTATATGAATAAATATTATATGAATAAATATTATATGAATAAATATTATATGAATAAGTTTTATATGAATAAATATTATATGAATAAATTTTATATGAGTAAATATTATATGAATAAATATTATATGAATAAATTTTATATGAGTAAATATTATATGAGTAAATATTATATGAATAAATATTATATGAATAAATTTTATATGAATAAATTTTATATGAATAAATTTTATATGAATAAATATTATATGAGTAAATATTATATGAATAAATATTATATGAATAAATTTTATATGAGTAAATATTATATGAATAAATTTTATATGAGTAAATTTTATATGAATAAATATTATATGAATAAATTTTATATGAATAAATATTATATGAATAAATATTATATGAATAAATATTATATGAATAAATTTTATATGAGTAAATATTATATGAATAAATTTTATATGAGTAAATTTTATATGAATAAATATTATATGAATAAATTTTATATGAATAAATATTATATGAATAAATATTATATGAATAAATATTATATGAGTAAATATTATATGAATAAATTTTATATGAATAAATATTATATGAATAAATATTATATGAATAAATATTATATGAGTAAATATTATATGAATAAATTTTATATGAATAAATATTATATGAGTAAATATTATATGAATAAATATTATATGAATAAATATTATATGAATAAATATTATATGAGTAAATATTATATGAATAAATATTATATGAATAAATATTATATGAATAAATATTATATGAATAAATATTATATGAGTAAATATTATATGAATAAATATTATATGAATAAATTTTATATGAGTAAATATTATATGAGTAAATATTATATGAATAAATATTATATGAATAAATATTATATGAGTAAATATTATATGAATAAATATTATATGAATAAATATTATATGAATAAATATTATATGAGTAAATTTTATATGAGTAAATATTATATGAATAAATATTATATGAATAAATTTTATATGAGTAAATTTTATATGAGTAAATATTATATGAATAAATATTATATGAATAAATATTATATGAGTAAATTTTATATGAGTAAATATTATATGAATAAATATTATATGAATAAATTTTATATGAGTAAATTTTATATGAGTAAATATTATATGAGTAAATTTTATATGAATAAATATTATATGAATAAATATTATATGAGTAAATATTATATGAATAAATATTATATGAGTAAATTTTATATGAGTAAATTTTATATGAATAAATATTATATGAATAAATATTATATGAGTAAATTTTATATGAGTAAATATTATATGAATAAATATTATATGAGTAAATTTTATATGAGTAAATATTATATGAATAAATATTATATGAGTAAATTTTATATGAGTAAATATTATATGAATAAATATTATATGAGTAAATTTTATATGAGTAAATATTATATGAATAAATATTATATGAGTAAATATTATATGAATAAATATTATATGAGTAAATTTTATATGAGTAAATTTTATATGAGTAAATATTATATGAGTAAATATTATATGAGTAAATTTTATATGAGTAAATTTTATATGAGTAAATTTTATATGAGTAAATATTATATGAGTAAATATTATATGAGTAAATATTATATGAGTAAATATTATATGAGTAAATATTATATGAGTAAATATTATATGAGTAAATTTTCATCCACAAAACAGCAGTTCTTCTCTAATACATGAAAGTGTTCTCCGTCTGAAATTCTTTTGTTTAACAAGTGTGTTCATATTTCACAAAAGCATGCAACTTGGAGGCCTATCTTATGGATTGTGCCGGTAAGCCTTCGCCAAATCCTCTGTACTTTGATCTGATTCTTTATTTTAAGAATGAATAGTTTTTACCGGATTGAACGGCTGTTAATTTATGATTCACGTACAACAATTTATAAAAAAATAAACACACATAAATCACGAAACATTTTTTTCTGTGTTTGAAAATCTTTGAAAATAACTGTTGCATATTTGAATATTAATAAGTGTCATGAAGGAAGACTTAAGTTGTTTAATCAGCAACTGCCGACAACGGGTGGATATGGATGAATCTCAGCAGTTGTTTGCACGAAATATGCAAAGTGTAATCAGAACTTGTCGCCCTCCTACCCTCCCCCATCCCAGACGCAGCCCCCCCCCCTTCTTCGCAAGTGCTCGGTTGATATAGGTTAAAGATCATCCAAGCTGTTGCATAACAATTCTAATGTTTACCACAAGACTAACATTGCATATAATAATATTGTTTAAATATTATTCTTTTTCACTGCTGCCGCCTATAGGTTCTTTGCTAGATGCTAGCAGAACTACCCGGCGTTGCCCGGGACAAGGATAGCAAAACAGAAGAGCCTTAAAAAAAGGGTACTCATGCACTTATTGATCCGTGCTGAAATAATAACGTTATTATTTAAAAAGTCATTCTTAACATGGGGAGGGGAGGGTGTTTTGTACCTATTCTGTACTTGAACCTTACAATTGAATAAAAAAATATATAAAATGTTAATTAAACGTGGAAATACGATTTAAAAAAAATAGCGCAGATCAGTAAGTGCATTAACACCAAAAAAAAGTGTGTTCAGAGGGATGGGTTGAAAGAAAACTATTTGTAAAAAAAAAGGGTCAATGTGCGCTGGTTGTCCAACCGAAGACCTACCTTTAGAATGTTGACTTTTAACGATATATAGGGATAATCTGACACGCTATAGAAGAATATCGCCTTTAAATTTATCGCTAACAAGTAGTTCGAAAGATACAACATAATTCAATATTCCATGTTTTCCTGTAGTAGTTTTGCTTGGTAGCCATATTGTTTTTACTTCAGCGGCTAAGAGAAACTGCAGGTTGTGCGCATGTACAAACGGAAAGAAAACAAAAAGAAAACTTTCTGAATACGAAAAGAAGCGAAAAAACGGGGTGGGAGGTTGGGGGTGTTTATTCCGAAAGCCGTTCTTAACATGAGGTTGGGGGTAATATCTCTGAAAACAAGTAAGTCTTCTTTATTTAAAAAAAATAAATAAAAAATAAGAGCAAACTGGTTGAATTCTTTTTTGATGGAGACTTTCTTCAATTACAGGTATTCAGTAAAACTAGTGCACTTGTCTGCTGTAAAACTCGAGCAGCGTTTGCGCATGCTCCATGAACAACTTCCTTTCATTAACGAATATGGCGGACAATTCAAAATACTAGAAAATAACATTTCACACTGAATGCGTTAATACTAAAAAAACTGTCGACCATAAATTTAAAGGCGATATTCGTTCGTAGCGGGCTGGGTTACCCTCTATATATCCCTAAAAATAGTCAACATTCTAAAGGTAGATCTTCGGTTGGACAAGCAACTCACATTGACCAAAAAAAGGTAAGCGCAAGTATAAAAGCTGTACCCTCCTGTATTTTTTACTTTCATCTTTTATTTCATTTTTTTTCAGCAGATTATTATTGAATGGACCCTACCAGATTATCAAAAAAAAAAAAAAAAAAAAAAAAAAAATTTAAGTCAATATTTAAATATTTGCAGGGGTGCTCAGTTTCCAATGCAACGTTTTAGTAAATCGATCACCCATTTTAGAACCACTCGATGTTTTTCGGCTAAATTTCGCAAATTTAAGTTTTTAAAAGTAGTTAAGACATTTTTCGGAGATTATTTTAAAATGTAAAATACAAAAAAGGCTAAATTCGCGAAATTTGGCCTTAAAATGTCAAGTGGTTCTAAAATAGGTGATCATTTTTACTAGAAAGTTGCATTCGAAACTGAGCACCGCCTACAAATATTTAAATATAGATTTAAAAAACCTTTTTGATAATCTGGTAGACTAATGTCCATTCGATAATAAGCTGCTGAAAAAAAAAATGCAAGACAAAAATATAAAAATACAGAGGGGGAGGGGGTACCGCTTCTGTATGTGTGCCAAAAGGTAGGTTTTGAAAGAAGAGGATAATTACTGTCTTGTTTTCTTGACAGTGTGTGTGTGTGTGTATGTGTTTCTTTACAAAAATAATTACCGACTTATTTTATTTTATTTTTTTTTTTACATGGTGGTCACCACTTATCAAGGCCCGAAGGCCACTCAGGGATAAGGGTTATTGCGTGTACAGTAATCAATGAGATAGTATTGTAGTAATCATTAGTATTAGGGGTTTTGATAGAGTGTCTTGCTTAAGGGGGGGGTTGTCAGGAGTTTGTTTATGTTGGACTTGAAGACATCCAACTTGTAGTCAGGTGGGAAACAGGCAAGCGGCAGAGAGTTCCACTGGCGTGCATTTCTAAGAAAGAAGCTCTGCTCATGGAATCTACGTTTGGATTTAGGCACTGATAAAGATTAGGGAAAAACAGTAGTTTCAGCCAGACGGGTGTTTCTCGTGAAAGATTGGCAAGGGGGGACAAGGGATTGGAGCTCAGACGAGCACCTGCCATGGAAATAACGATAAAACAAAGACAGCCTCACAACGTCTCTCCTGTGGGAGAGAGGTCGCAGGTAAGAGAAAAGGGCATCACCCACTAAGCCCAAAGTCTATTTTGTACTCTGTCAAGGCAGGATAGGCTGTTTTTAGCAGCTCCTGCCCAGATGTGGCAGCAGTACTCCATCCTTGGACGTACTTAACTTTTATATAGATAGAGAATTGCATCAGTAGTGAGATATCTTCTGGAGTGGTAGAAGGATCCCACCATTTTCCCAGCGTCCCTGGCAACAGATTTGATGTACGTGTTCCATTTCAGATCAGGAGTAAAGGTCAAACCCAGAAGCTTGTCAAAACATGTGGCCCCCCAAGACGAGAGCCATCCATTTCAATTGATGCCAGATGGGGATCAGAGTGTTGATGATGTAAAGATAGAAGCTTGGTTTAGGATGGATTAAAAGTGACCAGCCACCTCTTCCCCCATTGTACCACATGCTCAAGATCAGAGGAGAGAGAATTAGGAAGCTACCAATGAAACACTACACATCCGATTGACTTCTCTTTATATATTAGATCTATATCTTATTTGTATTCATCGGACTACTGCTCTCATCTTGAGTGTGATTTTTCACAACGTTTCGGTCGATGTAACCTCCGATCTTCTTAAGATGTATCTTGTCGAACTCGGGAATGTTTCTATTGATCTCGGGAATTTTGATGGAATTTCGCACGGAAACCTTTATTTACTTAACAGAGGTAACATGCTCTTGTTCTGTCAGCCATGACTGGATAGAGGTCCTAATAATTCAGAATTGTATTTTTGATCACTCATACTGAGAATTTAACCTTCCACCTTCAGGAGAATATCACTTTTACAATTGATTTTTCCAAGTATTCTAACCACTGCGCCACGGGTCCTTGCTGTTCAATTCTCCTCGTAGGCGACCAAAAAATATAATTGTGAATTACAAAGGTCGGAGGTTACATCGACAGAAAGCTTGTAAAAATCCCACTCAAGATGAGAACAGTAGTTCGATGAATCCAAATAATACGAATAACCAATCCTCATCTAAACCCGTGTGCCCGATACACCCGGTCAATATGCAAGACTCCTAGACCTTTTTCTCTCAACTTTGCCTGAGCTATGTTCATGTTCCGTTCATTCTCCTCTAGGATCCTCCGACCGCTCCGTCGTATCAGTTAAGATAAAAACGAAATGTAATAAGTCCCCATAATAAAAAATGCAAGAGAGCTATATACCCAGTCTGTTAAATCCAAGGTAGCTGATCAGCGGCTTGGTTCCCACCAATTTTGGCAAATAACAAATAGGATCCTGAACAGAATTGTGCGTTCTATCCCAACCATTATCAATGGACCAGAGGTCATCTCGTCAGCATCAGACAAGGTCAAACTATTTGCAAAGAACTTTGCAGCTAATTCTACCCTATGCGATGAAGGCCATCAACTCCCCATATTTCCTCCTATAACACAGAACACGCTAGGTAACATACAAATATCCGTGCATGAGGTCGCCAAGCTAATCAAGAACCTTGATTCCAGTAAAGCAACTGGCCCTGACGGCATCCAAATTATAGTGTTAAAAAAGCTTCAACCAAAACTTGCTCCCGTACTTACGAAACTGTTTAAGCGCTGCCTTAAGGAGAAGTGCTTTCCGACTCCCTGGAAGACCTCATCAGTTTGCCCTGTATTTAAGAATTCAGGTGATAAGTCATCTCCCTCTCAGTACAGACCAATACGTCTCCTGTGTGTTATGAGTAAGTTGCTGGAATCCATATTAAATAGAGAAATAGTCAACCACCTCAGCAGAAACAACCTCCTTAGTGACACACAATATGGTTTCCGCTCTGCAAGATCTACCGCAGATGTGCTGACGGTTATATCTCACAGGATTAGTGAATCTCTTGACAAAGGCTTCCTTTCTAGGGCAATTGTCCTTGACATATCAAAAGCCTTCGACAAGGTATGGCATAAGGGTCTACTTCACAAGATTTCCAGCTACGGTATAACTGGAAATGTTTTCTCAATCATTAAATCATTTCTCTCCGATAGGCTCATAAGAGTAGTGGTCGATGGACAAAAATCAGAAGCCTGCAGTATTAATGCTGGAATCGCTCAGGGGTCAATCCTAGGCCCAACTCTCTTCCTGATCTACATCAATGACCTCCCTAAACACATACTTAAATCATTCGTTGACATCTATGCTGATGACACAACCATCTACAGCAACACATCAAAGGCTGTAAATGAGAAAGTTCTCTCTGATTCTCTCTCCTCTGATCTCGAGCGCGTGGTTCAGTGGGGGAAGACGTGGCTGGTTACCTTTAATGCATTTAAAACCAAACTCCTATCCTTACATCATCAGCGCTCTGATCCCCATCTGGCATCAATTGGGATGGATGGCTCTTGTCTGGGAGAGGCCACGTGTTTTAACAAGCTTCTGGGTTTGACCTTTACTCCTGATCTGAAATGGAACACGTACATCAAGGTCGCTGGAAAGATGGTGGGATCCTTCTACCGCTCCAGAAGATATCTCACTACTGATGCAATTTTCTATCTATATAAAAGCCAAGTACGTCCAAGGATGGAATACTACTGCCATATCTGGGCAGGAGCTGCTAAAAACAGCCTATCCTGCCTTGACAGATTACAAAATAGACTTCATGGCTTAGTGGGGGATGCCCTTTTCTCTACCCTGCAACCTCTCTCCCACAGAAGAGATGTTGCGAGCCAATCCTTGTTTTACCGTTATTTCCATGGCAGGTGCTCGTCTGAACTCCAATCTCTGGTCCCCCCTCGCCAATCTTTCACGAAAAACACCCGTCTAGCCGAATCCACTGTGAAAAATTTCCCCCACTCTTTATCTGTGCCTAAATCAAAACGTGGATTCCATGAACAAAGCTTCTTTCTTAGAACTGCACGCCTGTGGAACTCTGTTCCGTCTGCCTGCTTCCCACCTAACTACAACTTGGATGTGTTCAAGTCCAATGTTAACAAATTCCTAATGAACCGACCCCTTAAGTAAACATGTCATCAAATCTCCACACTAACGTAATGTACTTGCAATAACCCTTATCCCTGAGTGGCTTCCGGGCCTTGATAAGTGGTGACCACTGTGTAAAAAAAAAAAAATTCAGAAAAATAATATTCTTTTTATTTTGATTCGTTCCAAAACGAGACGTAATGTCATTGAGACTTAAGGGCTATTGTAAATTAAGGAACAGATTTATAGAGGGCATCCTAAGTGGGGAGTTGTGCAACAGAATATTTGTTCATTTGCACTTTCGATACAGGAGACGAAACCTGACATATTCTTCCTAAGCGAAACTGGAATAGGGCCGACCACCTCCCTAGATGAGTTCATAATTAAAGGATACTCTAACCTAACATCTAAATCTGACCCCCAAGATCGCCACGGGCATGGAATATGTGCCTACATTAAAGATGGCTTCCCATGTGGCAGGGATATCTCCAGAGAAAACCCTAATCTACCTTATATGTGCTTCCGCGTTGCACTTGCTTACATCACCACATTTATATTTGCCCTCTATCGCCCCCACAACAGTGGAGTTACTGTCTTTAAGAGTGTATCAGAAAAAATTGACCACATCCTGTCTGCTCATCCCTCAGCTAACATTCACATTTACGGTGACTTCAATGTCCATAATGTGGAATGGCTGAACCACTCAAATAAGACAGATGATGAGGGGAGGTTCTGTCATGATTTTGCCATTGCCTACGACCTCACTCAGATTGTCCGCGAGCCCACCCGTGTGCCCGACAGTACCTGTCAGTTCGCAAGCCTCCTAGACCTTTTTCTATCGACATCCCCTGAGCTATGCTCGTGTTCCATTCTATCTCCTCTGGGATCCTCTGACCACTGCGTCGTATCGGTTAAGATAAAAATGAAATATAATAAATCTACAGACATACTTCTACACCGTACTGTATACCGATACTCTATGGCGGACTGGGATAGCTTCCGTACATTCATATCTGATCTCCCTCTTCATTCCATGTTTAAAAAGGATGTGTCCCCTATAGTATCAAACCTGACCGAATGGTTACTTGTTGGCATAGACCAATTCATACCATCCAAAAAATTCCAATGAAAACCTAACAGCCAGCCATGGTTCTCCCCCGAATGTGCTGCTGCCATCGCACACAGAAATCACTTTTTCCATAGCTACCAACGTAATAGATGCACTGAGACTAAAGCTGCTTTCAGAACCGCCAGCAACCACTGTAAAAGAGTAATAAAAAATGCAAGAGAACTATATGCGCAATCGTTAAGTCCAAAGTAGCTCAGCAGCGGCTTGGTTCCCACCAGTTCTGGCAAATAGCAAATAGGATCCTGAACAGAAACGTGCGTTCTATCCCAACCATTATCAATGGACCAGAGGTCATCTCGACAGCATCCGACAAGGCCAAACTATTTGCCAAAAACTTTGCGGCAAATTCTACCCTGTGTGACGAAGGTCATCAACTCCCCATATTCCCTCCTATAACAGACAACACGCTATGCAACATACAAATATCTGTGCGTGAGGTCGCCAAGCTAATCAAGAACCTTGACTCCAGTAAAACAACTGGTCCCGACGGTATTCCAATTATAGTGTTAAAAAAATTACAACCAGAACTTGCCCCCATACTTTCCAAACTGTTTAAGCGTTGCCTTAAGGAAAAGTGCTTCCCAACACCCTGGAAAACCTCACCAGTATGCCCTGTATTTAAGAATTCAGGAGATAAGTCACCCCCCTCTCAGTACAAACCAATAAGTCTCCTTTGTGTCATCAGAAAGTTGCTGGAATCCACAATAAATTGAGAAGTAGTCAACCACCTCAGCAGAAATAACCTTCTTAGCGACACGCAATATGTTTCCGCTCTGCTAGATCTACAGTAGATGTGCTAACGGTTATATCTCATAGGATTAGTGAATCTCTCGTCAAAGGCTTCATTTCTAGGGCAATTGCTCTCGACATATCAAAGGCCTTCGATAAGGTTTGGCATAAAGGCCTACTACACAAGATTTCCAGCTACGGTATAACTGGAAATATTTTCTCTATCATTAAGTCATTTCTCTCAGATAGGCTCATAAGAGTGGTGGTTGATGGGCAGAAATCAGATGCCCACAGTATTAATGCTGGAGTCCCTCAGGGTTCCATACACGGCCCAACTCTCTTCCTGATCTACATCAATGATCTCCCAAAACACATACTAAAATCTTGTTGACATCTATGCTGATGACACGACCATCTATGGCAACACATCAAAGCTGTAAATGATGATGTTCTCTCTGATTCACTCTCATCTGATCTTGAGCGCGTGGTACAGTGGGGAAAGAGGTGGCTGGTTACCTTTAATGCATCTAAGACCAAGCTCCTATCTCTACATCATAAACGCTCTGATCCCCATCTCGCATCAATTGAAATGGATGGCTCTCATCCAAAGGAGGCCCCAGGCTTTGATAAGCTCCTGGGTTTGACCTTTACACCTGATCTTAAATGGAACACATATATCAAGTCTGTGGCCAAGGTTGCTCGGAAAATGGTGTGATCCTTGTATCGCTCCAGAAGATATCTCACTAATGATGCAATTCTCTATCTATATAAGAGCCAAGTACGTCCAAAGATGGAGTACTGCTGCCATATCTGGGTGGGGGCTGCTAAAAACAACCTATCCTGCCTTGACAGAGTACAAAATAGACTCCGTGGCTTGGTGGGGGATGCCCTTTTCTCTACCCTGCAACCTCTTTCCCACAGAAGAGACGTAGCGAGCCTGTCATTGTTCTATCGTTATTTCCATGGCAGGTGCTCGTCTGAGCTCCATTCTCTGGTCCCCCTCGCCAATCTTTTTCAAAAAACACCCGACTAGCTGAAACCACCGTCAATAATTTTCCCCACTCCCTATCTGTGCCTAAATCAAAAACGTAGATACCATGAACAAAGCTTCTTTCTTAGAACTGCACGCCTGTGGAACTCTGTTCCGCTTGCCTGTTTCCCTCCCGACTTCAACCTGGATGTCTTCAAGTCCAACACAAACAAATTCCTGATGAACCGCCCCCCCCTAAGTAATGACACCTTACAAATTCTCCAATACTATTGCTACACTATCCTTTTGATTACTGTACACACAATAACCCTTATCCCTGAGTGGCCATTGGGCCTTGATAAGTGGTGAACTCCCTGTAAAAAAAAAAAAAAAAAAGATACCACGCTATTTTTTAAGTTTTTTTTGTTGCTTAAATTTGTTTCACGATATCTTTTTTTTTTATTACATTGTTAGGTGGAAGCACAGAATAGTTACAAAACGCCCCCCTGTCCGCAAGTTAAGAATGGCTTTCAAAATGTTCTTATTTCAGCACGATAACAAAAATACATAAGTGCTCATCTTACATTTAAATTTATGCTTGTGGATACAGTCGGGAAAACGGGGAGCGGGGAAGGAATTGCCAAGACAATCAGTCCAAGGAAAGAAGCTATTGCGTGAGAAGGTTTTCCAGCATTTTAGGACGTCTACAGAGAAGGGGTAGGACTTTGCTGCTTGTCAGGTTTGTCGGGTGTATTTACGTTGAGGGGGTACAATATTTATATGGCAGAACTTTTCAAATCGAAGTTTTTGCTGTTAATTTATTTTTAGTAATGTTTTTTATACATTTCTTTTCGTGCTTTTGCTAAATTTTTACCTGGTTCCCCCCCCCCAATATTTTCTTTTGAATTGGCGACTTTTAAAAGTTTTCGGGTATGCTAAAAACGAATATCGCATTTAAATTTTCCGCAAATAAGTAGTTTTTTGGATATTTAGCAATGTCATTTGTTATGTTATTACTGGTGGTCGTCTTGGTACGCGCAAGCGCGTGCACACGCAACCACGAGAAATACGCGCAAGCTCGTGCATAGTTTCAACGCGCGTTCGTGTAAACGAAATCTCCAATGACAAATAGTTTCACAATTTTATAGGTTTTCAGTTATGCTGAAAACCTAGAAAAGTCATCAGTTTAAAGGAAACTGTTAAGGTGGAAACCAAGTAAAAAGTTACCTTTTTTTTTTTTTTTTTAATTTTCCTTGAAAAGATATCACCGTTGCATTTTACTTAATTATTATTTCCTAATATTTTAAGGCTGTTAACACGCACATACACACGCACACACACACACACACACACACACACACACACACAAAAAAAAACAAAAAAAACTAGGGTTGACCTGTACAATGCAGTCTTCCTTGTATTTATTTTTAACAGATAATTATCGATTGGACACTAATTTACCATATTATAAAAAAAAAATCAATATTTGCAAGAGGTGGTCTGTTTCTAATACAACGTTCTAATAAATCGCCCCCCCCCCCCACATATTGGAACCACTCGACGAGAGAACACGCGCATCCTTTCTTATATAAACTAATAATCATTTGTCAATTTAAGAGCAATGATATTATTCAATGTATTCCGTATTGTTTTCACTGGCCGCCATGTTTGCTTTCGCGCGAGCGCGTGCATCCAATTTTTTCGCACGCAAATGTTAAGTTGGAAATCAGGTAAAAATTTACCGTGCTTTCTTATAAAATTCTTTTAAATATTTCGACCGTGCTTTCACGACATAATATTACCGTTGACGAGTGGCTGACTGATATGATCATTTAGTAATTGTTCACTCAGAGCAACTGATGGGTTTAAATCGTTGACAAATCAGCTTATGTTGCGTACAAAGAAATGCTTAAGTTTTTTATGAACAGACAAATTTGATGCTTGATAAAGGTAGGGTCACTGTTCACCGTTACGCCAACTGAAGACGCCTCAACAATTTCTTAAAAAATGACGGCTTTTAAAGGGTTTCGGTTATGCTGAAAACAAATATCGCAGGGAAAATTAGCGCAGATAAAAAGTTTTCGAGATATAAATAGCTGTATTTTGTTACGTAATTTCTAGTAGTTTTATTTGGTCGCCATCTTTGTTGTTTCAATGAAATGGTATATTGAACATGCGCGCGCACACTGCAGTGAGCAGACGATCTGTGTACCTAACTCAACGCAATTCCGAAAGCCGTTCTTAACATGAGGAGATGGGGGTGATTATTCCGATGTAAATGACGTTAATAAACGTCTGCATCTCATAGACTTAACTACACACATCGCATGCTCACTATCCCATTTCATTGAAACAACAAAGATAGCGGCCAATTCAAACTACTAGAAATTACGATGCATAATGCAGGTATTTATATCTCGAAAACCATATGTTTGCGCTAATTTCCCTGCGATATTCGTGTTCAGCATACCCGAAAACTTTTAAAAGTTGCCGATTTCTCGAAAAATGTAGAGGCGTCTTTAGTTGGCGTAACGGTAAACTTTGACCAAAAGTAGATCAAAACATTTGAGATCATATGACATATTTTTCATTGAGGCCAAATCTTAAGTTAACGGCAAGTTGTTACAGCGATTTTCTAGAACTCGTCATTGGTCTGGGAGAGGGCGACTTCATTTTACTTAGAGATGCGTACATTTTTTTTCATACGAGAATTTATTATTTTTTTTACTCTTTTTCACTCCCTCCCCAAAAAACACATTGCAACTTGGACATAATTGAGCTACTATTTGAAATCATGCCTAACTGAGGATCGTAGAGATTTGAGGAGCGAGATGTTTTTTCATTTTGCATTTAAACTTCTGCAGATTAATGCAGTCATGGAAGCAGGAAACAGGGAGGGAATTCCAAAGTCTATCAGCCGGAAGCAGACACCATTAAAGTAGAAACCATTAAAGCAGACACCATTAAAGTAGACACCATTAAAGTAGACACCATTAAAGTAGAAAGCTTTTCTGAATTTAAGGACCTCAACACTGAAGATTGTGTTGCTTATTGGGTTAGTCAAGTGCATGTATGTCGAGAGGGCGCAAGTGTTATTAGTTCCTTAGAGCATATTTCATTAAAGTACTTGTAAAACAGGTACAGAGATACAACATTGCGGTGATGGGACAGAAATTGGAGTTTGGCAGTAGAATTGAATAGTGATAAATATGCAACAACGTGTTCCATAATATATTTCGACAAAAATCCTCTTTGTCAAATGGTGTTTTAAATTGCTTGAAAACCATGTAGAACGGTAACGTTACTTCGAAGTTATATCGTCGCGAATAAATATCTCCGTAGCAAATTCAATAAACAATACTGGAAGGAAGTAACTGAGTTTCATACTAAATGTGTAATTCAATTACTGGCGCTTCTACACTATTAGGACGAAATTTCGGAAATCGTAATACTGAATTTTATACGAAAACAACGGTATCTACGTAGTCATCGTATTTTTAAGATGATTATATCCAAAAATTACGAAAATCGATAAGGTAGAAAATTATTTATTGAAGAAAATAAATAGAATTTGATGAAAACGATCGTAAGGCACAGGAGAGTTCAAAAGGGAGGCAATTTTCCGTTTCAATTTAAACAAGATGGCGGCATATTTTCACCTGCTACCACGATTAAAATGGTTTTTTTTAATAATTCAGTAATATTCAGGTAATTCCGACTGCATAATTTGGAAGCTACAATTGTAACTTATTAGAATCGACAAAAAATCAGTTAAAACCATTTTTTTTTTATCTGAAAACTCCATTTTTCAACTACAAAATCTTGTCCCAATAGTGTAGAAGCGCCCAATTATTTGTTTATTTCTTGTCTATATTACGTATTTAATGTTTTTCTTTTTACTTTTGTTAATTAATTTGTAGCTTTTTTGTGCTTTCGTAAAAACTGAAATGTTCAGCGGAAAATGAAACCAAACTAAAATCAGACACATTAAATGACGAAAAGGTTCTTGTTATATTTTTGTAGTAGTTTTATGTAGATACTTTCTTTGAAATTATTTCGGTTTAATTTGGTTTTAACAGATTGTAATTATTTAAATTGAAACTTGTTGTTTTGAAATTATATCGTAGTGAATGCAGATCTCCGCAACAAAATTGAGTAAAAATTATTTTATTTATCTGATTTATTTATGTTTTTGTTTGTAATTAGAGATAACTATGAGTTTACTTTTATTCAATTATTTTTTGTCTACATTAACAATTTTGGTAAATGTGTATATTAGCGGCGTAAATTATTTGACAAACAAAAATTTTTAAAAACTATTTATTTTGATATAAAACACATTGTTAGACCCAAAGATTGAAATAAACCCAGAAAAAAAATTCATTTTTATTATTTTTTCATCATTTTTTTTTTTATTAGACTATTTGTTTTATTTTACCTACTAGTTTTTCTTTCTTATTTTTTTGTATTCTGGCAAGCAACATGTGTCCCGGAAAAAATTAAACCAAACCAAAACAGGATATATTAAATAGCAAAATCGTTCGGGTTATCATTTTTTGTAGCAGTTTTACTTCTTTTCTTTTTGATTTTAATGGATTGTAATGATTAAAATTCAAATCTAATGTCTATATTGCAAAAAGGGGAGTCATCTCCCTTGTAAGATTGCAGAGTTGCATTAACGTATGTGATAACTTGGAATTGGTGAACTTACCGAGGGTGGATCTCGGCGGGGGAATAACAGACCTGTCCTATTTATGCACGATACTAAACCATTTTTCTGTTACCCGAAACCAGCGGCCGAATTTGACGCATTATATAAACACTCTAGTCTCGTCAAATCTCGTTGAACGAGAAGTTGGGTGTATAAGATGTGCTGCACTCGATCGCTCCGGGGAAGCTGCCCTCGGTTTACAGGTAAAAGATACGCGTGTTAAACTCACCTACGTTACCAGCTTGTACACAACGGACGGCGCCATTTTTTTACCAACAATAAAACGGTTTTTCTTCCCCTGCACCTTATTCGCCGGTAAGATAATTCCGACAATATCTCTAGTTATCTGTAAATTTGTTTTCCTTCGTACCGCAACAAGAGCGGCAGCAAATGTAGCAAAAATAATATCAAAATAGAAAAGTCCTTTACACCTAGGTTGTCCAAAAAAACAAATCCTCTAATCAGAAAAAAAATAATTTCAATTATTAATTTGTAAAAAAAAGGAGTACTTGTACAGTTTAATCAAGGCATCAAAAAAATGAAAATATCGAAAAGAGGTTATATTGCAAGTCTCCGTTATGGAAGGAAGTTCTCCGAAAAAAAATTTGGTACTCATGCAGAGAGTGATCCGTCGTGCTGAAATAATAACGTTATTATTTAAAAAGCCATTCTTAACATGGGGAGAGGAAGGTGTTTTGTACCTATTCTGTACTTTAACCTTACAATTGAATAAAAAAAAACCCATAAAACTTTAATTAAACGTGGAAATACGATTTAAAAAAAATAGCGCGGATCAGTCTCTGCATTAGCACCAAAAATTTCACTTAATTTGATCAAGTAGTTTTTTTTTTTTTTTTTTTTTTTTTTTTTTTACAGCGAAAAAAAAAAACAATTTGTTATGATACCGAGCAAAAAGGTTCGATTTTTAGGAAGAAAAGCTAGTATTAAAAATGGGGAGGGAGTGTCGGCACTTTAACTGGAGTTATCTCCCCGTGGCGTGTTCAACAAGTTTTACAATGGCTGACTTCAACGCGCTCTCATAAGGACGTTTTTTTTTTCCGCTGTAAAAAAAAAAAAAAAAAAAAAAAAATACTCGATCAAATTAAATGAATGTTTTTTTCAGAGATCTTCAGTCCATAACGGATACGTACAATATAACCTTTTTTCGATATTTTCATTTTTTAATGTCTTGATTAAACTGTACAAGTACTAAAAGAGTTTAGAAGTCACGTATGAAGTTAGGTGTGCTTTATAATTCCGGTTGTGAAAAGGAAATAAAATAAAGAATAACATGAAACAAGGCTTTTTGTTTTGCAACAGTAAATCTGTCGATATATTGTTTTGTCTCCAGAGGTATCACCTATTCAAACTAGAAATTGTCCAAGTTTTATATATTAAAATCCAAAAAATGGATGAAACTGAAAGTTCGATAATTGTTTTTTTTTTTTAAGCTTTAATTTAATCAGTCTGTGTAGCTTTTCAGTTTTGGAACTTTTTAAAAGTGTTTATATATTTTTTAAGCCTGGAAGGTTTGTAAAAATATTCAATGTTGTATGTTTAACAGCTCCAAATAAAAATAAATAAATAAATAAATAAACTAAAATACTGTCACCAATCGGTAAAATATTTCAGTTTCCACTGACCTATATTTTTAATTTACTGAATCTGCTTTTAAGTTCTTTTTTTTTTCAAAATACTTCGCATTATACCGAAACATTCGATTCCCCCACTCAACCGACATTTTATTTTTCAAAACATTTGAGACAACGATCCAAAATCTGAAAAACAAACACTTAAAAAAAAGTTCCAAAACTAAAAAGTTGCACAGATTGACAGTCAAAATAATTTGTTTTAAATCGGTTAACTGTACTGTATGATTGTCTACAATTTTATTAATAATTTATAAACACAACCATTTATCATAATTTTGGTATTAAACGGAAACTTATGATAGTCATACTTGAAGTGTCTATGATAATATTTGATAAATTATCATAATAGACATTCAAACATTTCAGACATGAAATGGAATGTGAATAGATTTTGCAGAAGCCGCTATAAGGAGGGTAGGTTCTCTCTATTCAGCTAGAAACTTCTGACACCTGCCAGTATCCTATATCTCTACAAAACTACCATTCGTTCATCTATTTTTGCCAAATCTGCGCTGGTGCACTAACCACTACCCTCTCAGTCTTAGGCAAGGTACAAAAAATCTTCTAACCTAATATATCCCACACTGACAAACTCCAGTCCTTGTTGCATCGCTGCAGTGTTGCATCCGTGTATGCTTTTTATAAGTACGTCCACCGAATGTGCTCCAATGAACTTACTAAATGAATGTACCCCCTAAACGGAAATACCCAGACTCACTTACTAGTTGATAAATACTACCCTTTCACTTGCAGTGGTCTCTAGATGTTGGAAAACTTCTTTCTTCAAAACTATTGCATTTCGAATTCCCTATTCTGTTTCCTGTTTCTCTGACCGTAGTAACATGCAGAAATTTAAATGTATGGTGAACAAACACATACTACCCAACTCCCCACCCAAGTCGCCATCATATATATATATATATATATATATATATATATATATATATATATATATATATACACACACTATCACAGTAGCCCTTGCACCTCACTGGCAATATGCTTTGCTTCGAATGCGTAAAAGTAAAAAAAAAAAAAAAAAATCATGTTGAATTTTTCAATTACGTAAATTTCTTTCTTTTTTTTTTTTTTTTTCATTAACTGCAAAGAATTTTATCAGACTTAAAAATTTACGTGTTTTTTTTTTCTCTGCATGACGTGGTCTTTAGGTTCAAATCCCGCACGTAAATTTCTTAATGTTTTTTTCGTTAACTGGAAAGAAGTTTATTTATAATATTGGAAAATTTACGTGCGTTTGTATATTTTTAAAATAGCTATTATTTTTGCAATATAAAACTGGAATATTATAGTACTTTGATTAAACTTTATAATCGACAAGCAACTGGTCCTGAAGAAATTGCAAAACAGTCTACAAACATTTAGTGAAAATGTGGCTCAGAGGTTTCTTATAGGTCGGTTTAACAAAACATAGGCCCCAACAACCAAGCACAAGTAGTATGCCCGGCAACATAAGATAAGGACACAGTTGACTAATTGTAGAACTCTACAGCGACAACCACATAAATTCTTACAACGAATAGATAATTGATGTTGATCCTGTGGTTTCTTTCGCATACGGTTTCAAGAAATCATGGCTCCCAAAACCTCACCAAAGTAGTTGGTTTTGAACTGGAAGAATAACTGCTAAGGGGACAAATCAGAAATTGTATTGTTGCTGGCACATTGTGTGGGGCTACGTTGATCAGTAAGGTGTCAATACTGCAGTTCTTTTTTAGTGTCATTCACAGTCTTCTATATTTTTCAAATTTATTATTATTATTATCATTATTATCATTATCATTATTATAATTATCATTATTATTATTATCATTATCATTATTATCATTATCATTATTATTATTATTATTATTATTATCATTATCATTATTATCATTATTATTATTATTATTATCATTATCATTATTATTAATTTCATTATTATCATTATTATTATATATTGGTAGGTGTGTAAGAGGGTTGGGGTGAAGTGTGCTGGAAAATAGTTTGAGGAGGTGCCTGATGAAGTGAGAACAAATGAGGATGACAAGGTAGAGGTATGGTGGGACAAAAGTGTCAGAACGACCAAGCAATTGGAACATAATCGTCCGGATTTGGTCGTCATTGACGAGGTTTCAAAAAACTGGCAGATTGTAGACTTCTCAGTACCCTGGGATAGGAATGTGAGAGAGAAGGAGAATGAGAAGTGGAGCAATTATGCTCCATTGGCCTTGGAGATAAGGCGTATACACGGGGTTAAAACACAAATAATCCCGGTCGTAGTTGGTACACTAGGAGTAGTATAAAGTCGTCTGGAAGGACAATTGAAAAAACTACAAATCCCCAATGTTTTAGGCGGCCTTCAAACCTCTGCAATTATAGGTACCACCAACATCCTTAGGAAAACCCTTGATCTTTGAAGCTCCTGGTTTGAAGCCGGGATTAAGGGAAATCCTCTGGAAATGAATCCCATCCCTTTCCAGAGAGACGTTCATAAACGAAATCATCATCATCATCATCATCATCATTATTATTATTATTATTATTATTATTATTCGTTAAATTCAGTGTTGTGATATTTTATACGGTTTCTTTTTCACTCAAGAGCAAGTTTTTACACCAAAGCTAGTAAGCATAGTCAAACAGTCAATTAGATGGAAAGCGTACGATGTTTCCTGTGTCAAGCAGAACTGACTTCTGAAATACGGCGATGCTGTACTTGATCCCAAGGCGTTTGACTGTTTTTCAAGATCATCTGGAATTGAGCTAACCGCACCTATGATGATTGGCACGATGGGAGTTTCTTAATCCACAATCTAGCAATCTCCACACCCAGTTTCTGATAGTTTCGTATTTCCTCATCATTCTTGCCTGTTAAGTTGATGTCGTTTCGGCAAACCAATCAATAAATTGGCATTCATTGGTCTTTTTGTTCAAAACTACAATATCCTGTTTCCTGTGAATTATCTCTCGGTCACACTGGATCATGAAATCCCAGAGAATCTTAATGTCTTCATTTTCCAACTACTACTTCTGGGTGATGTTGGAACCACTTGTTGGTAAATTGGATTCCGAACTTTTAGCACATGCTCCAATGCAGATTTGCACATACTTTGTCATGGCGAAATTTATACTTTTTTTGAGCAAGTATAAAACAAGCACTAACAATGTGTGACACTGTTTCAAGAGTTTCACAAAACACATAATGAACACCATCATCATCATCGTGATCATTGAGGAAGACAAGCGACTGGAACACTTTTTTTTTATTTGAGCCTTACATCAAATGCTACAACTGAGGACTCCTTGGTAAACGTAAAATATTTGTTGGATTTGTTTTTATTTATTTTTTGTATAAATCTGTTTGTCTTTGCACATCATCATCATCGTCGTGATAATCGAGGAGGCCTGACGTTTTGAATTGAGTTTCTATTTGAACAATCCAGAGAAGATCGCAACTAAGGTGTTCTTGCTACACGTATAATAATAATAATAATAATAATAATAATAATAATAATAATAATAATCGTGATGATGATGGTAGTAGCTGAAATAGTGGTAATAATGGGGGGTGGGGGTAGTAATGATGATAGTAATGATAATTATACTAAACCAAAGGTATAGCCTTGAATTGTGGATAGAAAGAGCTCCGAGTCTTGTCCGACTTGTCTAGAGCTTGTATCTCGATAAAAATACTGGTTGGTTGCAACCATAAAACACAAGCCCCATGGTAGGGAAATACCGGTTTGACGACCAGCATGGCTAACCAGGTTCTACAAGTAAGTGAAGCGCTTTTAGCCTTAATTGGCAGCCATCTAAAGATGGTGTCTCGATGAAAATACCGGGAAGGAACCTCTAAAAATGCAACTCATTCTTATGATGAATATAAATGCAAATGAATTGAATCTGGAAAGAACTGCACTTTTAGCGCAAAACTCAGAGCCCTCCGATTCAGAAGTTCAAACAGGCAGAACTTCTGTCTTTGGACTACCGAGTTTTGCCCAAATCAAAGAAAGTCAATTATTATTATTATTATTGTTATTATTATTATTATTATTGGCTCCCAAAGAGGTTTCATACAGGTCATCAAAGATCTGTCCTTGAAAACAGCCTGTGGTGTTCCCTGGAAGCTGAGTGACAACAAATCTGCCCAGGTTTCCAGTATTCTCCACCTCTTTCGACTTTCTTTTTAACATATTTAAATAATTTTGCATTATCGCAACAGCTGCTTGCTATTGATTTCTCGTTGGCAGCAGCTATTGGTCTTCACTGGAATTTGAGTGGCAATAAGCCTCCCCAATGTCACAGTTCTCTTCACACTTATCCAGCAGAGGCCTGGTCGGTTTTTCTATCTTTCTTTCCTCCTTGACTCTACTTGGTTATTTGGTCCCACTCTTTTTTTGGGGGGGGAGGGCAGTGATGTAGCAATTGGAAGATGGAGGTGAGGTTGGGTTAGAGAACTTATAAATATGCGGTTTCAGTGTTCTTGGTTCCATGTAGTGTTTCATGTTTTGCCTTCACAGCAGTTTGTCTGGCCCGCACTTGCTGCTTATAATTTAGTGTTTCGTCTCTTTGTCCACAGCGTTGGCGTTTGCTCTTTTCTTATGTTTTGTTGGTCTTTGCTTTTATGTGGTTGGTTCTTATCGTGTTATCTTGTGCGGCTGTTCTTAGGGATTTAGTTTCTCTGTTTAGGTGTCCATCTTGTAGTCATGTCCAAGTGTTTTCGTTAGTCTCATCTTTTATCATCGTTATAAATCCTCCATGTTGCTGTTTCTCTTCCCATTTTTCTTTTCTCGCCTTATTCCTTGCTTCTGTTTTCTGTCTTGTTCATTTTTTTCGGTGTTACTTGCTGTAGTAATTATTCTTGCATTTCCTGGTCGAGATGCCTTAGTTCTTCTTTAGTTTACCTCATAAACGGTGTGGAGTATCTTATTAGTGACACTGCCCATGTGCTTATACTTTGCATTATGTTTCTACTATAAAGTTTAGTTTCTTGGAGTTTTCTTGTTCTTCTGCGGTATTCCTTCCCAATGTTCTCTCTCATTTCTATTGCTTTGATGGTATCTGCTTCCACAATTTTAAAATATTTATAGGTGTCATGTTTACCTATAAATTTAGAATTTGGCCTAAAACCGCCGAGTGATTCTAAAATGGGTGATCGATTTATTAGAACATTGCATTAGAAACTGAGCACCCTTACAAATATTTTAATATTGACGCTTTGTAATCTAGTAGATTAGTGTCCATTCGATAATAATCCGCTGAAAACATAAAAAAAAGACGAAACTAAAAAATATATAGGGGGGTACTGCTCGTACACGTTAACCTAACTCTGTCCCCTCTCCGCGACGTATCTCATCGCTCTGATGTTGTCTGCGACTGCCTTTTTAAACAAACCTTTTATAAATTAACATTCACGTCCGAGTGCTTTTGTATCTACAGACAAACAAGAACCTGAGTTCACAATGATGACACATGGATGCTTACTGTTTTATACACACGTCAGTAAGTAAAAAAATAACAAATATACAATATATCAACGTTGACCCAACGAGGCATGAATCTTTTAGTTATACAGGCTGTGGAAGCAAAATCATACACTTGACAAAAAGAAAACGAAATATGCAATAAAAACAAAAGTTGTATATACAGAGAGCCGGCAGTTAGAGTTAAATACTATATTTGTTTTGAATATAACAACCACTGCCAGAGACATGACATTGCAAAATAAATTACACGCTTTGCTGATCATGTCCTTGTATATAGCAGCGAACATCTCTTTAGTGGCAGCCTTCAGAAAGTCGACCGTGTTGTGAACAAGCTTGTTGGTCTTAGTGTTGATCACGCCCTAGAAGAAATGGTCAAGGAGGTTGTAGTCGTTTGAGGTAGTCAATCACAAGTCGAGTGACCAATGGCGATGAACATTGTTGAACATCATCTTTTGTTCTTTTTTATGGAAATCACTCCAGACAAGCCATGAAGCCATGAAGCCACTTGATGTAAGGAGCTAAAAAATACCATCTTGAAGATTAAAAACTAGCCAACAATAAATGTTATGTGGATAGATTCCAACCCAGAAACCAGCAATTGTTCCCGTTTGTCATAGAAATTCCTCATGGAATGTGAGGACTAAAGGATAATAAAGGAAGCGAGAGTTGTGAGGCTATCAAAAGTAAACCCAAGATACACCTTCTACTCTCTATACTTAGTCTTGTGTATAGGAATGGAGTCCTGCTGGAAGATAATGGAGGCGACCATACAGAGCTTCATCACGCTCCTCAGAACCTACTGGCACATCGTTTACTTTTCGTCGCGCGTTGAATTTTATTGCATTATCCTGCATACAAAAATATTACCTTCATTCTTACCTTGCTATTTGTTCCCTTGATGACGTAAGAATTGGCATACATATAGCCCTCTTTTTGAAGAACTTTTTCTGGTGTCCGAAAGTCATCTGCAGGAGAAAACAATAATGTTATTATGTGTAAATGTCTTGAGAAAAAAGATTTTATTTTGGTCAAACTATTGCATTTCTATGTAGTTTTACATTTATTCATTAATTCATAGAAATATTTATGTACAATAGGAAAGGCAATTTAAGATAATATCAAACAAGTCATTACATTGTAGCTTATAATTCACTGGGAAAAGTAAAAAAAAAAAGAAGACAAACAAAA
>NC_136493.1:145517575-145567575 GCF_053919585.1 Euprymna scolopes | reverse complement strand
GAGAGAGAGAGAGAGCGAGAGAGAGAGAGAGAGAGAGAGAGAGAGCGAAATGATTATCGCCAATTGTCGTCTGCACAGAAAATGAAATATGTAACCAATATCCTTAAAAAGCAGTCAGATGGTGAGGTATGCACACAAAATTTACGTGTGTGTGTGTGTGTGTGTGTGTGAGAGAGAGAGAGAGAAAGAGAGAGAGAGGGAGAGAGAGACAGACAGACAGACGCACGGTAAAATGTGTCTTTAGTCTAAAATAGCAAAGCAATTATAGAAGCAATTTAATTTTCTTTTCAAATTCATGTAAATTCCATAGATTGCTGAGTCAGATGAACTGTCGCCAATGTCATTTTGAAAACAAAGTGTTCATGTTGTTTATAAAGTTTAAAATATAGAACAATACAATAATAAACTTCATGAAACATGTTCAATCAAAACATTTTGCTTAAAGTCAGATTGAAATTGTTGTACCAATTTAAAATAAATACCAACTACGCCATCAATTAGATAAATTGAGTTGCATCTGAAATTAAGCAACAAGTAGCGATGTTCTTACAAATAGTTTTTCTATCTAAAATTAGACATCAATTAAACATGCGCTTGAAATTAGTTTTATTTATGCAATTATGTATCTATTAACGATACCTTTCAAATTTTGTATATAAAAGAGAGATAATTAGCGATGTACTTAAAAATAATTTTTCTATCTAAAATTAAAAATCAATTAACAATGCGCTTGGAATTAGTTTTACGTATGAAATTTTGCATGTGAAATTATACATCAATTACTGATGTACTTAAAAATCGTTTTTACCTAAAATATTAATCCTCAATTGGCGATGTACTTAAAATAGTTTTATATCAATAATTATACATCAATTAACAATGCAATTGAAATTTTGCATGTAAAATTATTCAATATTAGCAGTTCGGTCCGGCTTGCTCGGGCCCTATGTACTGTTCATAACTTATATATATATATATATATATATATATATTAAAAAGTTTGACTCATGTTCAGGTAACATACATCTAAAATTTCAAGTGTTTAGACCAAAAATTTGCAGAGGAGTTTGGTAGAGTCTGCAAAGGTCAACTCTTTTAACCCTGACCTATTGGCAGCCAAAATTTCACCCAAAAATAGATTAAAAAGTTTACTGCATGTCTGAATATCCTTTTGTGTATAATTTTAAATGTTTAGACTGATTAGTTTGCTAGAGACTGCAAAGGTCAAATCTTTTAAACTTTGGCTCCTTCACAGTCAAATTTTCGGCTAAAAACCGATTACAAAGCTTGCCCTATGTCTGAATGCACTTTATATAAATTTTCAAATGTATATACCGAACATTGGCTGAGTAATTTGGTATAAACCGCGGAGATCAAACTTTTTAAAACTTTCACCCAAATTTTAGCCTCTTAACATTTATTGTTTTGAGCTCAAATCAAATTAAAAAGTTTGACCCATGTCCAAGTAACCTACATCTAAAACTTCAAGTGTTTCGATCCAAAATTGGCGGAGGAGTTTGGTAGAGTTTTCAAATGTTAAATCGTTGAACTTTGACCCCTTGACAGCCATATTTCTGGATGAAAACCGATTAAAAAGATTTTTCCAAATCTCAATACCGCTTATGTCAAATCTCAAGTTTGTAGACTGAAAATTGTCAGAGTAGTTTGGTAGGGAAATCTGCACACACAGACAGACAATGTCACTTTTATAGCTATATAGATTAGTGATGTACTTAAAAATAGTTTTATATACATAATTAGATATCAATTAACAATGCAATTAAAATTTTGCATGTGAAATTATTCAGTATTTGCAATATACTTAAAAATAGTTTTATATCTAAAACATTACGCATCAATTACAATGTACTTGGAATTTTGCATGTGATTTTAGTCATTAATTAGTGATACCCTTAAAATAGTTTTGTATCTAAAATTAAACATCAATTAAAAATGCACTGAAATTAGTTTTACATTTGAAATCCTGCAAACGTCTTATAACTTGCTTATAATTATCATAATTATAATTATCGTAATTATGATTATCATAATTATAATTATCATAAGTATATTATGATTATTATAATTAACACAACTAGGAAAGATTTAATACTTATCTATGTTTTTGTTAAAACAGCATACAATTCAAGTTAAAGAAACAATGAGTCTATTATAGTGGAACATCAGAGGAATTGATGCACAATGCAATGTAATTATTTAAAGATTAAATGATTAATATCACGAAAAACAAATCTTCTGAAGACTAAACTTTATGAATATCTTAAATATATCATTGACAATATAGTCTTAAATTGTTCCTGATTGTTAACATAGAAAACACATTGTTAACATGTGCTAAAACAATGAAAGATGCATTAATGAATAGTTCTGCATGCTTAACATTCATAAAACGGCTAAGAGAGGAAAGGCTGGCGTGTTTATAGAGTTCACAAAGGAGAAAGCTATTATTAGATGGATGAAGTGTTTCAGAATGAGGGCCCGGGTCTCTTATCCTAGGATGAAGTATTTATGAATCAGTTGGGAGGGTGCCGAAATGAGTGACGAAATCGTTAAATGATTGATAGGCGTAAGGTCAGAGTATTACCACTGTGCATGACGGAAATGACATCATTTCTGTCAAAAGGTAAGGTGATCTCTTCTCCAGCTAGATTTGACAGCCATCGGACATGTGAGGCTCCAACTTTTGATGCAAGTTAGGAAAGCCGAATCATAAAGTAATTTGAGTAATTTTGTCCTTGTCGGTCGGTCTCTGTTTTTCTGTCTCTCTATCTTCCTCTCTCTCTATCTATCTCTCTTGGTTAAATATATATATATATATATATATATATATATATATATATATATATGTATATATATATATCTTTCCCTCTCTTCACGCTATAAATTTCTATCTTTCTCAAACGATTAAAACCTCAATTATAAATAAGACGCGTTCCTGCGTTCTATCAATTAAAGAGACGACACGCATGGGCTCTGACAACGTGCGTGTTTATTATATATTGTAACGTGGTTGTTATACGCATGACAACAACAGAAGTAGGTTTTCAAATTTGAATATTTTATAATACAAAACAAAAACGAAAATAAAAATCCAGAAAAATAGCAATTTCATAGTCAACGAACAAATAAATACAAAAATTTGACAAGAGGATCATATCTTCAAAATATCGTGAAATTCCGGCATCAAATAAAACTCTAGTGATCGCGGAGGAACACTAGAGGCAAGTAAGATTTAAATATTAAAAAAAATCACTTGTTATGAAGCCTTCTTTCTTACAAGCGCATCTCTGCATTATTAAAGCATTCTTTTAAACTTTTAAAGGTTGACATGAAATAGAATAACGTTAAAAATCATCCAAAGTGACAGATTTCCTCCGAGATGTGAAGTTCATTGATAAAGCCATGTTCTTTCTACCTGACCACGTTAACAGAAAGAACTGTGTTCTGGCATATAAAATGGCACAAGTATGTCGCGTGACCATCACTCAGCTGATCCGTGGTATAGCAAGAGAAGCACGTGTCAAGAAATTATTAACTTTTAAATGGGCGTGGTTCATTAATGAAGCACTTTTCTCTATCAAGCCATATCAACGGAAAAAACTCTGAGATCTGAGCTTCTAAAGTATCAGATGAACGCCTTAAATGGCCACTGCACTCTGAGAAATACTACGTACAAGTCACCATCATGAAACATGGCATAATCAGATTATGAATTTTTGAGATGAGTATTAATTATTTTTATTATTTTTATTCTTCGGACTACAGTTCTCATCTTGAGCGTTATTTAAACGTTTTTTACGTTTAAGGCTCCTACATTCTTACTAAAATTGTCCGCAAAGTCTCTTAGCATAATCGATAAAGTACTTGGGAAATTATTAGGATTTATGACGAAACGGAAATGTGCTAACCCGTTAAATAAAATAAAAGGTTCCGTTCCAAATTTCGTGCAGATTTCCGAGTTCAGTAAAACGTTTCGTTTATGAGGTTTCGCATGTTAACTATTATGTACCTTTAACGGTTAGAATCCAAATAATGCAGACCGTTCAGGAAAATTGAAAAAATAAAACAAGGTCTAATCAAATGGAAGCTCTTTGTTGTCCAACAACATTTGTATGTATGTATATATATATATATATATATATATATATATATATATATATATATATATATATATATATATATATATATATATATATATAAGAACAACTAGTTAATAAAACATGCTAAAAAACACTTTGAAAAAGAGTTAAAAACATATTTAATTTTAAAAAGGAAACACTAAATAAGTGGATAGTCCTTAATCAGCAAAGTTTCGAGGAAATACTTTCCTTCTCATCAGAGGGTAGGATTTTGCTTGCAAAAGTATTTGATGAAACAGCAAGAAAGTCATAGATCTTACTTGATAACAAAATGTGAAGCAGAGGGAATAGGGTGAAGAAAAAGGTGATTTCACGTGAATGGATAGTCTGGTGAAAGGTAAATTATCCAATGACGGTAAAATCCAAATATATATATATATATATATATATATATATATATATATATATATATATATATATAGAGAGAGAGAGTGAGAGATGGAGAGAGAGAGAGAGAGAGATGGAGGAAGAGAGAGAGAGAGAGAGAGAGAGAGAGAGAGAGAGAGAGAGAGAGATTTCTATGGAATTATCATTCAATAGAAGATGCATTATTATAACATTTGGGTAGAAAAAGAAAAACAAAACATTAAAAAAGTGTCTACTTCATCATCGAATGATAAAAGCAGAAAGATTCAACCAGGAGGAAAGACTCATTAATGAAAATGTTCCACAATTGTAACATTTTAATATAAAAATAGTAACCCCTAAACCATAGACTCTCAACCTGGGGGCCATGGCCCCCAAGGGGGCCATGGCAATAATTTAGGGGGGCCATGGTGGAATTTTCTTTTTTAATTGATTAAGTTGACAATAAAATTTTGTTACCTACATAATATTGTTACGAATGTGTGTGTACGTGTGTATGTATGTATGTGTGTATGTATGTGGGAGAGAGGTGATCGAATTATCTCAGTGTGGCCTTGGATATCAGCACGTAAACATGTGGGTATAATTGATTCTGAACCATACTGTATACTGTTTTACTTATTTTGTTCGACAATTATAAATGCGGTCGCTGTTTTCGTGTGTGAAATATTTGTGCACTTCCTTTATTATTTTCTTATTTTTTGGTATCATTGTATTCATGCTCAATGCTCATTCCCTACTCAGGTATTCCTGCTTTTTTTTTTAGTGCTAATATTGATGTGACTCGCTATTCTTCTCATAATTTCAATTGGGGCAGTGCTTGTCAAAGGAGGTGTGTTCTTGCTGTAGAAAGTACATTTCAGCTTGCTAGGTTGAGTGTGAATGTTTATCATCTTTACTCTCTCTGTGTATGTTTGTGTATGACTGTGTGTGTGCTTAATGTGTGAGTCCATGGATGTATTATGTATGTGGATATTTGTGTGTTTGTCATTTTATCACTTGTCCTATTTATCTGTCCTTCATTATCATTCTTTTGTCTTATCACTTAATGTTTGTTCTGATGGTCTGTCTTCTTTATTTTCCCTAGATTTGCGATGGCTACTAGTGTTACTAAGAAGCGGAAGTACAGTGAAGAGTACATTAGCTACGGATTTACATCAATTCTCGCTGATGGCATCGAGAAACCTCAGTGTGTACTGTGCTTCAAAGTGTTGGGGAACGATTCTATGAGGCCTAGTAAGTTGAAGCATCATTTGCAGACCATCCATCCACAGTATGCTGAAAAAGACCCCGATTTCTTCAGGCGCCATGAAAGTAGTTTCGGAAAACAGAAACTGGATGCAACTGGTGCTTTCCAACAACAGACCTCAAGTGTAGTTGAGGCATCATACGAGGTTGCCCTTGAAATAGCGAAGCAAAAGAAGCCCCACACAATTGGTGAAACCTTAATTAAGCCATGTACTTTAAAGATGGTCAAGCGTGTTCTTGGAGATGCAAATGAACGTAAAATTCAACAAATTTCCTTGTCAAACGACACAGTGAAGCGGAGAATTAATGAAATGTCAGATGACATAAAGGAAAAAGTGATACAGGAGATCAAATCGTCTCCAGCTGGTATGTTTGCAATACAACTGGATGAGTCAACGGATGTGAGTTCGTGTGCACAGCTACTCGTGTTTGTTAGGTATATTTTCTTGTGTGATATCAAGGAAGAATATCTGTTATGTACACAGCTTGAGACCACCACAACAGCTGAAGATGTGATGGAAAAGCTACCTTCTTTCTTCAAAGCTAACAGGATCCCATGGGAAAATTGTTGTGGAGTCTGTACAGACGGGGCTCCAGCGATGCTGGGATCAAAATCAGGGTTCCAGAAGCGTGTCAAGGAAGTAGCTCCGAATGCCAAGGGGGTTCATTGTATGATCCATCGTTTTGCACTGGCGTCGAAAACCCTCCCTGATGAACTTTGCAAGATCCTGGAGGCAGTGGTCAAATGCGTCAACTTTGTAAAAGCTGGAGCTCTGAACTCTCGCCTTTTCCAGAACCTCTGTAGAGACATGGATTCGGAGCATGAAGCTCTCCTCTTTTACTCCAAAGTGCGCTGGCTTTCCAAGGGCAATGTTGTGAATCGAGTGTTTGAACTTCGGGGGGAGCTAAAATTGTTTCTGGAAATGCAAGGGAAAGATGATCTGTTGAGTCACTTCAATGAGGTTTTGTGGGAGCCACGTCTTGCATATTTAGCAGATATATTTGAGCAGCTAAATAGGTTGAATCTGAAACTACAGGGCAAGGAAAGAAATGTGTTTCACCTGATGGACTGTCTTCGTGGATTTCTTGCCAAGCTCCAGAATTGGCAAAGGAAAGTCGGTGCCGGGAATGTTGCCATGTTTGAAAACCTTTCAGCTGTCCTTGACGAGAATGAAGAAGATAGTCTGCTTGACCCATTACTTAAAACTGAAATCACCCAGCATCTGAGATCCTTGGAAAGTGAACTTAATATGTACTTCCCAGAATTCGAGGAGGAAGAAGGGAAGTTGGTAAGGAATCCATTCTCTGGCACTCTTGATATTACTACCATTCCCAGTGATGTTCAGGACGAGTTCCTTGATCTCAAACATGATTCTGCTGCCAAAGATCTCTATGAAGAAAAATCTCTGAATGTATTCTGGTGTTCGATGCATCAGTCATATCCAAAAGTCAGTGAGATTGCACTTCGACTACTCTTGCCTTTTTCAACTACCTATTTATGTGAGTCTGGTTTCTCCACCCTTCTACAAATCAAGAATAAGAGCCGCAACCGATTGGATGTGGACCCCGACATGAGATGTGCATTGTCAGTGACACAACCTCGGATTCGTCAACTGACTGAAAAGAAACAATATCAGCCTTCCCACTGATGTGTGATAAAGTATGCAGAGGTTAATTGAACTTTCTCCCATCCAAATCAAATTTGCTATTGTCTGCTAGTCTTTTGTAGTCTAGTGATGTAAGTTAAGCATATCACAGAAATCTATCAATATAAGATAATTATGACTGTAAACTTTGTAATAAAGCAAGGGTGTTCTCTTCATCAACATTTTATTTATTCTTTTTTTTCTGCGCCTTTTTTGGCAGGGTGGGATTTGGGAGAAAAATGAAGGGGAGCCACACGAATGTTGAGAATTCATGAAGGGGGGAATGGAGTGAAAAAGGTTGAGAACCACTGCCCTAAACAAATACCATCTATGAAAATTTTAATAAAATTCATGATACTTTCTGCAATCCAACCATATTTAACACAAGTAAACTTCAGTATGCCTTACTTGCCCACTAAGTTTCACTCATGAATATCCAACAGTCTTTGTTCATTGTCATACAAATACTGGATGCGACATGCACATTTTGCAATAACTCTGACACTGTTTCTTGGCACTCGTCTGATTTACGTTGTGATGAATCTTTTCAGTCGAGAAATAATATTGGGATTGTTTGGATAGAGATTATATTCGAGTTAACACAAAATAAAAAAATCTGGGGGAATTAAGATTCGGTGAATATGAAACCGATTCTAGATCACACATCTTACTAATCATAAGTAAATAACTCAAGTGTTATTTATTCTGCACTTCAAATTACCAATTTCTCGGTTAAATTCGACACTTGTCAAAACTTCCGACTTCCAAATGTAATGATCTTCTCAGCCGACTTCCACACGTCTGCATAAGTAACACACCTTCCTTCAACTCGCCTCATGCTCATTTCACGTCCGCTTTTATAAACCAGTCTCATTTGCATAAACATTCACAGTCACATGATTATTCACCATAAAACAAACTGTCTCGCCATATTAGTTTTTCCTTTCTTTCTCTTTCATTTCGTTTCACAACCGACCCTTTGAATCATGCACAAGTAAGTCCCTACACTAATGATAGGATCATCAAAGTATTTTCCACATGTAATTGAATGCTAATAAAAAGTGACTGTTGGACACACTTGAATGAAACTGTGTTGTTGGTTGGTTGTTTTCGTTTTACGGCATATCAACCCTTTTCAGGTCATTTAATGCGAAATCCAATAATTTTGAAGAAAAAGTTTTTAATAGAATTTGTTGTTTTTTCAAATTAGTTCCTATTAAACCCATAGTTGGGACCCTAACCGGTACTATCACTCCGGGTCAGAGTGGACCTGAGAGCAATGGCAATTAAGGGGTGGCTCCACACTCCCCAAAGCCCGCAAGCTGGGGCCTCACCATCGGATATAGTTTAAGGTCATATCCAATCCCGAAACTGGGTGGACAAGTCAGACATAAACTAAAGTTTATTTCTTTCAAAAATGTCTGGATTAAAAAAATGATTAAATTTTATTTATTAACGACGCCTTGCATGTAGTTTTCTTTAGGGGGAACCCTATAGAATTTTTAAAAATACTAATTTCAACTTACCTTGTTTTCTGCCATTATAATTACTGCAAAGACCCAGAATGCCAGAATCTCCTTTCATTATTGTTCCAAGTGTCACTTCAATGAATGTAGTGTCACGTAGAAGAACCCGCACGGGAGGAGCACTGTTCTCAATTGCAACGTAATCGTAACGCTTCGTAACCATCAAACCTGTAAGTCAAACACAATTTGTATAGGAGCCAATTCTGCAGAAAATTGCATTTTTAAATATAATAATTCATTAATATAAATAAACAATACACAACAGTTATTTTCATTTATCACACATATGAAAATGAAAAAAATAATTAAATTATTTAAATCAATACTGTAAATCAATACTGTATATATATATATATATATATATATATATATATATATATATATATATATATATATATATATATATATATAGACAGGATGTTCCAAAAATTTGATGTCATTTCGCAGGTCAATAATTTTGGCAATTTTCGTTGGAATGACCTCAAATTTTCACAGATAGTATAGAAACAGTTCAAGATTTTATGTTTAATGTTGTTTTTTTTTTACATAGGCATCACCACTTATCAAGGTCCAAAGACCACTCGAGGATAAAGGAGGGTTAAATGTTTGACATTTATCTCTTTTCAGGTTAAGAAATCCTGTTTACTTAAAAAAAGGTTATTTTCCACATTTGAATATGCTCAAAGATAGTCACACAAGACTGTGCAGCTTGCCTTCTTTGTAAATTTGCCAAAAATGCACCAATTAATGAACAAATTTGGACCTGGCATCAAAAGGTTTAAGAAGAAGGCTTCTTATGCAGGGCTAAAGGGTCTGGGCAGCCATCATCAGAAGAAGAGAAGGTCGAGAAAGTTCGTGAAACATTCCTGGGAAGTCTGTAAGAAGAGTAAATGTGGAAACCCAGATTCCTCAACCAATAGTTTGGCACGTTCTAAGGAAACGATTTCAAATGAAAGCCTCCAGGTTGTAGCTCGTTGAAGCTTTAAAGGAAGATGACACGCGAAAATCTAAAGAATTGTGTGTTGAAATGCTAGAGAAACTTGAAAAAGATGAGTTCGATGAGTGTCTAATTTTTAGTGATGAAGCCACGTTTCATACGAATGGCAAAGTCAATAAGCATTATGTTCGCATTTGGGCAAAGAAAATCCCTATGCCACAATTGAGCACGAGAGGGACTCACTAAAAGTGAATGTGCACTGCGTCATCTCCAAGAATCAGTTTCATGGACCGTTTTTCTTTGAAGGAAATATGAACGGGGATGTCTATCTGCAAATGCTTCCAACAGGCTAAAAGAATGAACATGAAAGCTTCATTTTTGAATAGAACAGGGCTACACCACACTGGAAGCTCACTGTATGGGCTTATCTCAATGAGAATCTGCTAGAGAGATGGATCGGCCGTGGTGGTGAGAAAGACAATTTGATGCTGAAATGGCCACCACGATCACCTGACCTGACACCGTGTGATATTTCCCTGTGAGGATATGTGAAAGTACTCGTCTATGTCTTCCATCTTCTCACTAACCTTGAAGAACTCAAGTTGTATAGAATGACAGATTATAACGAAACTATCAGTTCAAAATATTTGCATGTAATTGCTTTTTGTAATAGGAGACTGTAAAAACAGACAGCTCAGCTTAAACTAATATGGCCGACTTCGCTTATAAATAACACGAGGACAACATTTGTTAATTATACATATCGTGATATTTACTTAACTTCCTCATAAATTAAACAAAGAATAAATTTTCTTTGCTAATGAGCGCAAACAAGTTCTCGAATTAAATTAAAGACTGTTGACAGATTTTAATTTTAATTTATTTGTTTTCTTTTTCTGGAGAATTTTCAAGTTACATTCACTTTTGACAATGTCTCCTGCTTATCGATTCATGAGATGACGTTTACTCTGCTCATGTTAGGAATGGGTTTCTGAATGATCGCGTTAGTATTTCAACATGGTACGTATTTACCATGATTACCTATTGTTTTCTTTAAAGATTTTGTTTACAACTTTTCTTAATGCTTCAAGTAATAACAGTGGGAAACAATTTTTACGTTTGGAATGTTGGCTAGATCTCTACCACTGATTTCTGATACTTTTGCATTGCTGAATCAGGAAATGGCGTCGGTTTCTCTCCATCAAATCAGGTTTTTGTGTTAAGTTGATATGACAAAAAATAAAAATCAGACCTTGTGACAAAATCGATTATATTACAGTGGAATTTTGTCAACGCATATCATCCCTTAAAATGTTTTTAAGAGAAAAATGTTTTGCCAACAACGTATATTGATTACCTGATAGAAACATTGATTACTGTAAACTGAATGGTATTAATAAAGTTAAGTTCACATAAATTGTGTGTTGCTTCACCATTGTTCAAACTTCAGGGCTTAAACTTCTGTTTCTTTGAACTCCTGGAATGCTTAGTAGCAGGCAGGTCTCTCTTCATACTCCAACAGTAGTCAGCCATTATGACGGTGTCGCAGCAACCCTAATACCTAGTTTCCATCTCTCTCAGGTCCTAATAGAATCTCTTATGCTCGTCACCTATTGAACCTAGGTCTTCAGGAAACCGGTCGATATATGAGAATAGGCAGTACATTTTGACACTCATGTCGCAGTTCAGATTTCTGAAAGAAGTTCGCATGTTGTTGACAAGTTCTGCATAGTTTTTGCCATTATTGTTGCCAAGAAAGTTCTTCGTTACCAGAACAAATGCCTTCCTCGCTTTCAGTTTCATTTCCTTAATTGAGTTTCGAACTCTGGATCTCTGCTGAGCTACTGGATCTGAGGATCGTCAAAAATGCCAGTTTTCAATCCTGGAAAAGTCTGGCACAAGTAAGTGAAGCAGTCACCACCCTTGTCCAGAACTTGGATGAACAGCTTGCTGTGCAGCGGTATAAAGGGCATTCTATCTCTGCCCACCAGAGGATTGTTGATGACGTTTCTTTTTTTGCAAGACACCAATTCCTCCTGCACACACTAGTCCTTTTTCATGTATGCTGAACACCAGATTTTGCAAGAGTTCGAAGTTTTATGACTTCAAACTGATCCTATTTCGACATAATCACTCAGAACTATCGGACCGAATATTTCTTGTCATTAAAAAATCACTTTCAATCAAAACATGGCATTTTACCCCAACTAACTTCTAAAATGCTTCACACATGCGTACATGTAGAACAAAAACGTAAAATACAACATGTGGTCATAGCTCAAAAACTTGACCGGATTGAGCAAAACCAATGTGATTTTTGGATTCAGCTAATGAGATAAAATGTCGCAGATAACAAATTTATTGCTGACTAATGTTATTCGTTATAAATCAGAAAGTTGTAAATAAAAATATTATAACGATTCATTTGAAAGAAAATAGTATAAGTTAATAATAGTTTATGCAGCATCATGGATACCAACGATTAAAACTAAATTGTAGTTTTAACAGGTAAATATATTTTTTATTCGATAGCTCAGATTTCCAATTTCATTTTAAGTTTCGAACAGTCACAAATTAATTTTCAACAATAAGCAGAATATGAAAATGGTTGACTTATTTACAAAGACACCGACATGCATTTTAATGGATTTAATCTTGTGATTGTATTTTAATTTGCTATGATAGAATCTAGTTGATTATCTGCCATGAAAATAATGATACAACCAAAGTTGAACAAGTGTAATGAAAATCACGATAGAATCTTAGTTGAGCATCTGCTAGTAAAATACCGATAGAATCAAAGATGAACATCTGGCATAAAAATATCGATAGACGTACTACACCTCTTATGTGAGAAAGAAGAAGTAGGATGGAAGATTGTCAGTGGTTTTGAACCGGAAAGCGTACTCTTTACAACTACTCAACAGATGTGACAACAGTAACTCGTTTTTGAACATATCTGGCACAAATGCAGATGATTGTGTCAGGTGTGAGATACTTTCTGGAACAGTTGTGGCCACCTTCGCAAAAATCAAACTTTTAGACACATACTATCATGATCGCTTGCATCTCCTCAGGAATTTAATCATAGTACCATGTTGTATGCTTGATGAACTTGTCAGTGCCCTTAATATCGATCTGAATAGACAAAACAGATATGTTAATGATGCAACACTTCTATACTTTCGACTTATCCCAAGCAATGGATTGGGTATGCAATTCATGTCGGACATGTGCACCTGCGACAGATCCCAACGAATTACCTTGAAGAGTAATTTGAATCACCACTTGACACTGTTGGTATTGACTATGCGACAGATGTTACAAAGAATTATTAACAACTAGTTTTTGGTTTTGCAGAAGTCGATTACAGTTTAACAGACGGCATGCATAATACCGGACGAGCAGACAAACCCACTCCGACTGTGCATAGAGATGCCTCTATGGAACTGCCTCCATGTTTGCATCATATGAGTTGTCCCTTTCTCTGGAATCGTGATCAACACATGAAACACTCATACATGACGATTGATTAGTTGTATTATTTGAATTCTTTCGAATACTCTTCTCATTTTAAGTGTTATTTTCACTACTTTTTGCTTGATGTAATCTACGATATTTTTCAAATGTATCTTGTCAAACTCGGGAATCTTTCTGTCGAACTCGGGAATTTGAACGGAATTTTGAACGGAACCCTTTACTTAACCCACGAAAGTAGCATGCTCCCGTTCCACCAGAAGTCCAAAGTAAGGTGATAAAGTACTTGGTAAAATTCAGTTGTAACATTATACTCTTCTGGAGATTGAACGTCTTCAGCGCGAGCTTAACTCAAAATACAATTGCGAATTACTTAAAACTTCTACTCAATCATGGCTAACGGAATGAGAGCATGTTACCCAGTGGATTAAAAACCAGTTCCATTCACATTTCCGTGCAGATTCCTGAGTTTAACAGAAAGATTCCCAAGTTTGACAAGATACACCTGAAGAAGGTTGGAGGTTATATCTTGGGGTTTATTGTCACAATTTTTTTCAGATGTCGAATTCAGGAATCTTTCTGTCGAACTCAAGAATCTTTCTGTCGAACTCATAAATGTACATGGAATTTCGAACAGAACTCTTTATTCAACCCACGGAAGTAGCATGATTTCATTCTGTCAGCCATAACATAAGTGATTCTACAGTATATTTCAATCGTCGGCTGCATTAAGAATTGAAAAATAAGAGTTCGACAGAAAGATTCCCGAGTTCGGCAAAATACAACTGAAGAAGATCGGAGGTTACATCGAAAATAACACTCAAGATGAGAAAATTATTATTAGTAGTAGTATTTGGAAGTGAAAGGGACTCATGCCACTTTGTATGTAGACCTAGAGGCAAAACCTAGGTATTTCAAACCGAGGTCAGTACTCTATATGTTGAAAAAGAATAGAAGATGAATTACATAGACTACAAAGAGAAGGAACATTTTCAACTTTATATTTCTGAATTTTTGAGATGAGGATTGGTTATTTGTATTATTATTCATCGGACTACTGTTCTCATCTTGAGTGTGATTTTCACAACGTTTCGGTCGATATAACCTCCGACTTTCTCCTGGTGTATCTTGTCAAACTCGGGAATGTTTCTGTCGAACTCGAGAATTTGGATGGAATTTCTAGCGGAACCCTTTATTTACTTCACGGGAGTAGCATGCTCTTGTTCCGTCAGCCATGACTGGATAGAGGTCCTAAGTAATTCGCAAATGTATATTTCGGTCGCCCACACTGAGGATTGAACCTTCAACCTTCAGGAGAATATCACAAGGACCCGTGGCGCAGTGGTTAGAGTACTTGGAAAAATCAATTGTAAAAGTGATATTTAACAACAATTAGTAAACAAGCCTAAAACATATGCAGCTAATGTTTCCGAACTTTTAGATGAGGCTTGATGATTTGTATTATTTAGATTATTCGGACTATTGATCTCAACTTGAGTGCTGTTTTCACAATGTTTCCGTTGATGGAGCATCAGCCTCTAGAAGGGTATCACAATAACCTTGTACTTTATCCGTTATGCCACCCTCCCAAAATTCATACTAGAATTGTCCGCAAGGACCCAAAGTTTAACGAATAAACTACTATGTAAATTTCATTTGTAAGTGATACTCTTTTATTTTCTCAGTGCGGGCAATACTCAGAATACAATTGCTAATTGCTTAAAATTTCTACCCGGTTGTGGCTGACAGAACGAGAACATGCTAGTCCTGTGGGTTAAATGAAGGGTTCAGTTCGGAATTTCGTGTAAATTATCAAGTTTGATAGAAAGATTCCCGAGTTCGACAAGATACACCTGAAGAAGATCGGAGGTTACATTGACCGAAACATTGTGCAAATATCATTCAAGATGAAAACAATAGTCCGAATAATATAAAATATACAGGAATTAAATCATTATAGTATGTGGGTATCGATCCGTTAGAAAGATAAATATTGATATATCTAAAATGATGGGTTTATCCAAGTGTTTAGTTTTAATCCAATATTAAAGGCTGTGGGTAGATTGACCAGTTAAAGGAGCGACATACACACGCACACACACACCTATTCGCATTTATATCAACTTTATTAACCATCTTCGTTACGATAGACAAGGCGTTCACAACAATCGTCTTCACCTATTTTTCTCATTCGCCACTTATAACGTCTTTAATTGTGGCCCCTTGTAAATTACAAGGGCCCAAGCTATGACCCATGCTGCATATAGATAAACAGTAGTTTGTGATTCAAGTAATTCCCAAAGTTAAATAGAATACAAGTTCCAAAACCTAAGAGATGATATGGTCATATATGGAGGCCAAGTAATACCAGATGAAAGAATATGGTAAGTAGGCGAACACCGTCATTTGAAGACTGTGAAGAGAACAGATTGTCTCTCTCCACTTCACACAAACCATCATTTGATCAATAAACTAACGCACACATTTTTGTTTCTTCACTCCTAAAGTGCCAACGATGCAAATATTAAATACTGCTTTAATTTAAGATTCGTCAATGTTCGTTGGATAGCTTCGTAATAGAATAATGCTGAGTTTCCTATTCCTAGCAGAAAATCTGCTGTGCTAGATTAGCAATTCATATGCGAGACGAATTAGCACATGAATTACTGTTTTTATTTCTTTGTTCGATCGCTTTACTCTTTATTCTTATTCTCTTTACATGTTTTCCTTTCTACTCGAAGATTGCATCGCTAAAATCATTGTTTTTGTACTCATATTCACTCCAAACAAGACACAGTGACACCGAGACATAAGGGGATACTATGGATGCCTACAGGAACACTATAAATAGCGAGTTGAGTAGCAAGAAGTATGTTCACATTGCATTTAAATTTTGCAGGTTAGTCAAGAAAGCAAGAAATATGAAAGAAGTCGGAGGGTTTTCAGCATATGGGGACTTCCACAGTGAAGGAGTGGGAATTTGTTGCTTGTTAGATTAGTTGGGTCTATTTATGTTAAATGGGGGGCAGTGTTATGAGTTCATCAGAACACCACATTCGATTAAAGTACTTATAAAGCAATTACATTGATTGTTTGTTGTCCAGCATTCACTCTAGGCAGGTTGAACAGGCTTCCTCCAAAGGAGGAAGTGTAAAAGGAATATTAAATTCACAGGCGGTCTCCAGTCACCTCTAATATTTGGTATATTTTAGTCAGGAAGCAAGTGTCTTCAGACAGAGCACATGGATGCAACATTGTAGCGATGAGTCAGAGGTTGGAGCTTGGTTGGCAGTACAGGACCTATCAAATTGGAAACTCTTTTTTGACCATGTCTAATAAATAGAGAAAGACTAGTGATTGTGGCAACAGTACTCCTTGTATGGACGAATGGTGATTGTTTTCCCTTCAGTAACAATTAAATTCCAAGAATGTAACCTCTCTCCACCCTTTGTCCCCTGTCTGCCTCTCTCACATACATACATACAATGAAACTTTAAAACTAACATTCAAGAATGTTAAACTTTCTCAGAAAAATATATTTTTTATCTTTGTAAAATTAGTGATATATAAATGTTTGTTTTTAATTATTACATTTTCACCCTAAACAAGGCACAGTGCCATTTTGATGTAGGGTGTTTCTATGAGGGACATAAGTTGCAAGGATACTATGTAGGGAGTTGAGCAGCAAGATGTCTGTCCACATTACACTTGAACTTCTGCATGTCAGTACAGATGGGGAAGCAGGAACCCGGAAGGGAATTCTAAAGTCTAGCAGTCCTGGGAAATAAACTATTAGAGTAGAAGGCTTTCTTACATTTAGGGATCTTTACTGTGTAGGGGTGGGACTTTGCTGTTTGTCGGGTTTGTTGAGGGTATTTACGTCAAGGGCGTACAAGGACTTCGTCAGAGCATATGCCATTAAAAATAGTAAAACTTGTAGAACAGGCAGAGGGATGCAATATTTCGCCAATAGGTTGAAGCTTAGATAACATTTCACGACCTATCAGGTCGGCGACTCTCTTTTGAACTCTGTCCAAGAGTGAGAGACTAGTAGCAGATGCAACAGCCCAAATGTGACAACAATATTCCATACATCGGCGAATGGTGGCGTTGTAGAGGTACAGGATAATTTCAGGAGTAAGTAGCTTTCTAGCATGGTAGAGAGAGCCCACCTTCTTCGCAGCAGCCTTGGCAATACTCTCGATATATCTGTTCCAACTCATGTTCCCTGTGAAGGTTAAGCCGAGGAGTTTGAACGAAGTACTTTTAGGTAATGTAACTTTAGTCATAGTTATTGGTGGTTGAGAAAGTTTTTTGTAATTATTGAAGAAAACAAGCTTAGTCTTGGCAGCATTGAACGTTACCATCCATTTTTGATCCCATTTCACTACAGACTGGAAGTCTTTCTCTAGGGTTATTATATATATATATATATATATATATATATATATATATATATATATATATATATTTACTTGCGTATGTATATATGAGTGTATGCGTGTGTATATTTGCATATGCGTGTAGATGTATATCTATCGTATGTGCGTTATATGAGTATAAATACGTGTATCCGCGTCCAATTATGAGAATTAAAAAAAAAAATTGTTCAGATAAATTGAAATGTATTGTGGGGCGTGTGTTTGGTGATCACACTGAGTCATTGATGCTACTGCTGCTTCTGCTGCTGCTGCTGCTAATAATAATAATAATAATAATAATAATAATAATAATAATAATAATAATCAAGTATAAAAATAAAAATAAAACAAAAATAAAAATAAAATAATAAAAATAAAAAATAGAAATAATTAAAAAAATAATTAAAAAATAAAAATAACAACATGATTTGACCACTAATCATAAAAAATAACGCCAAGGAACCACTAAGATTTTTTAACTAAAATTGCCAGCGAAAATATACTTAAAAAGTAACCATAAAATTTCTATTTGCGATTAGCTGATTGATAAACACGGTAGGAATTTAAATTTACTAACCTGTAGCCCCCCCCCGCTCTCTCTCTCTCTACATATATATTTGTAACATGATCCTGAGAGACGCCTTGCTCAGATAGATGAAGATGAGAGAGGTTGATGTATGGTTAAAGAGAGTTATGCTGAGACTTATTCAAGAAAAAACAGATGTCCAAAAATTCTGTCCATCAGAAAAATAATATCTGTTTTGACGAAAAATAATAATAATAATAATAATAATAATAATAATAATAATAATAATAATAATAATAATAATAATAAACAACGGGCTTTGGTTTGATAATGCAGAAAGATTGTCAGTCCTTTTTTGCAACCTGATAATGGGATTTCTTTAAAACAAAGAAGTTAGGGAAAGAGATTGTTTTTTAAGAGATTTGGAAAAAATGATTTCAAATAACTAATGAAGCCAGACAGTTACATGGAATTTAGATAAAAAAACCCAAGAAATCTATAAAAATATAAATCAAAGGAGAATTATCTATTAGGTCTCCCATATTTTAGAGATCTGAATGATTGGCCACCAGGGTGCCATAAAACAGCAATAAACTAGCAGTCGGAAAAATAAGGGCTGATCATCACCAACAACATTTAGAATATATAAAGAAATAAATAGACAAATAAATAAAGAAATTATTGACTTATATTTGGTTGGAGGAGAAAAACAAGGAGAGAGGAAGGGGAAAAGAGTGAAGTAGAGAGGTGTAGAGAATAGAGATGGATTACAGAATGATCCGGAAAAGATGGGAGGAGAAGTAGGCGATTTGATAAAAACTCAGATACTCTGGAAAAAAAGTTTTTTTCCCCCTGGCCAGCTGAGATACAGGTCTTCAAACTTGTGGGTTAACTCTCAGAAAAAAAGAAGAGCCTTGAGAACAAGCCCGAATTTGCCAAGTAGAAGAAAGTTATTGAAAGAAAACTGATTGAGATTTATTATCTTCCTAAAAGAAAAAGCACCTATATTCAGAAACTCAATTGCTTGAGTCTAGATACAGACTGCAATGCTCTAAACCCCTTCTTTGATCGAAATATATATTAAATTCATTTTTTTTTATGTGATTGTGGAGAATGACCAATTGATTGTCAGCTCTGCCCTAAACCCTGATACATAAGCTGCAACTGTGAGAAGCAGCCAGCCGCGGACACCAGTGTACCTGCAAGAGAAATTCAACTACAGAGCCTGATGTTGGGTAATCACCCAACAGTACTACAAGTATTGCCCCCGAACTTGGGGTTATATATGTTGTACACGCTGAGCATCAGTGTTATCTCCTCGTTGCTAGAGAAGGCCTGATTTCATTTTGAGGAGTTCAGCACTCGATTGAGTAAAAGTGTTGCCACAGGAACTTAAGGTCAGTGCACGTTTTCCTGCTCGTGTGTGCGATCTGATCCCTGCTGGGTTACATGTTCTCCTTTATACATCTTCTATTTTTCACTTGTTTCACTCCCTCTCTATCTCTTCCAACTAATTAGAGACTCTTCCCCATTTGCTTCGCTTTGGTTAAAAAATAACTTATGTATTAGGCTGAGAAGAAAGTTATTGCGGAATTTTTTGATTTTGATTTCAAATGATGTATTTTCAAATAAGTTTTTGTTATAATACTTTCACTTCATGTATCATTTTTCGCTTAATCGTTTAAATTACATCCATTTTAAATCGTTTGTTGTCTTTTCAGAACGTTTAATACAAGATGGAAAAACGCAAATTCAGTTTTCTTATTTCAATTCAAGCTAGGCCGAAAAGCTGCTGAAACAGCTTGCGATATAAACGAGGTTTTTGGCCCAGGAACGACTACTGAACGCACAGCACAATGGTGGTTTCAGAAATTTTGTGGCAGCGACGAGAGTCTTGAAAATAATGAGCGTAATGGTTGACCATCGGATGTTAACACAGATGAATTAAGAGCTTTAATCGAAGCCAATCCATGCACAACTGTTCGAGAAGTTGCTACGGAATTAGATGTAACGCATACGATGATTTCCAACTAATTGAGAGAAATTGGAAACTTGACAAATGGATACCTCATGAATTGAACGACAACCAAAAGAAACGCCGTTATGAAGTGTCATTTTCCCTTCTTTTTTGCCACAATAATGACCCGTTTCTCAGCCAGAGTTGCATCAAAAGAAGTCATGCTGACTGTTTGATGGTCTGCGACGGGTTTCATCCATTACATTTTTTTTTTGAATGTAGGCGAAACCATGACGGCAGTGAAGTACCGCCAACAAATGGATGAAATGTTTCAAACACTTTGACAACAACAACCAAAAAAAGGTCCAATTCTCATCCACGACAATGCCTGACCGCACGTTGCTAAAACGACTCTGCAGTAGTTCAAAGAATTGGGCTACCAAACTTTGCCTCATCAGCAATATTCTCCGGCCATTTCACTAATCGACTACCAATTTTTCAAGCATCTCAACAACTTTGTGCATGAGAAATGCTTAAAAAGCCTAAGCGATATCAGAAACGCCTTCAGCTACTTCATCGCCACCAGAATGCAAGTTTTTTGTTTTTTTACGTTACCAGCACAAGTATACTTGTTTTGCGTTGGCAAAAGTGTGTTGATTTTGACGGTGCTTATTTCGATCAATATTTTTTTGTTTAAGCAGAAATATGTTTATTTGAATTTAAAAGTTAAAAAACGCAAGAACTTTATTGTCAACTTGACATTATATATATATATATATATATATATATATATATATATATATATATATATATATATATATATATATATATAGTCAAAGCTAATCGATGCACAGCTGTTCGAGAACTTGCTTCGGAATTAGAGCTTTAGTCGTAACACATACGACAATTTCCAACCACTTGAGAGAAATTGGAAAGACAAAAAATCTTGACAAACTGATACCTCATGAATTGAACGACAACCAAAAGAAACGCCGTTATGAAGTGTCATTTTCTCTTCCTTTTTGCCACAATATATATATATATATATATATATATATATCCCAGTAGAGGTGGGTTGTTAAGCTAAGAGTTTTTGAGCATCTAACAAAGCAAAACCTTTTGCCAGGAACTTTGCATCAAATTCTATCCTTTGTAATCAGGACTGCCTATCACCCCCCCCCCCCGTATTTCCTCCTCTGTCTGGAAATACACTAAGCAGCATACAAATTTCTGTACGTGATGTTGCCAAGCTTATCAAAAACCTTGATTCTAGTGAAGCAACTGGCCCCCACGGCATTCCAGTCATAGTGTTCAAAAAGCTTCAACTGGAACTAGCTCTCATACTTACAAAACTGTTTAAACGTTGCCTTAATGAGAAATGCTTCCCAACACCTTGGAAAACTTTATCAGTCTACTCAGTATTTAAAAATTCCGGAAATCACTCATCTCCCTCTTAGTACAGATTAATTAGTCTCCTGTGCGTCATGAATAAATTGCTAGAATCTATGATAAACAGAGAGGTGGTCAACCACCTCAGCAAAAATAACCTGCTCAGTGACATGCAAGATGGTCTCCGTTCTGCAATATCTACAGCTCTTGTACTAACTGCTATATCACACAGGATTAGTGAATCTCTTGACGAGGGCTTCGTCTCTAGAACAATAACTCTTTAAGGCTTTTGATAGAGTGTGGCATAAAGGTCTACTTTACAAGATCACCAGCTATGGAATAGCTAGAAATGTCCTCTCAGTTATTGAATCCTTTTTATCTGACAGACTTATAAGTGTAGTCGTTGATAGGCAGAAATCAGAAGCTAATTGTGTCAACGCTGGCGTCTCTCAGGATTCCATCTTGAGCCCAACACTCTTCCTGATCTTCATTAATGGTCCCCCAAATCACATTCTTATATAATTCATAGACATTTATGCAGACAACATGACAATCTATGCGACATTTCAAAGGCCCTCAATGAATAAGGTCTTTCTGATTCCATCTCTTCTGATCTTGAAAACGTGGTGCAATGGGGAAAAAGATGGTTGAGTAATTTTAATTCATCGAAAACCAAGCTTCTCTTTTTTCATCATAATCGTTCAGATCCCCATCACGCCTCAATTCAAATGAATGGTTCTGTATAAGTATATATAAAATATATAAAATAGATTACTGTTGTCACATCTTGGCAGGAGCTCCTTGGCGCACTATATTCAGCCTTGATAGAGTTCAAAACTGGCTTTGAAATCTAGTAAGTGATGTCCTTTTCTCTTCCTGGCAACTTCCTTCCGACAGAAGAGACGTCGCGCACCTGCCTTTGCGCTATCGTTATTTACATGACAAATTCTCGACAGAACTCTAATTTATGCCCACCTTCGGAACACTGTTCCGTAAGCCTGCTTTCCGGTTGAATACAACATGGTAATCTTCAGATCCAATGTAATCAAGTTCTTGTAGAACCGTCCCAATAAATAATCAAATTCTACCCAATTTTCACGATTAATGATTACTACACTACCACCTTACATTCATGAACCCTTATCCTCGAGTGGCTCTCGGACCTTGATAAGCAGTCATTCTCAACTAAAAAAGCCCGTTCAACAGAAGCAAACGATTATCATTGTTAAAATAAGATCTGTTAAAATAAAGCTTTGTTACTTTTTCAAACTTGAGTTATAAATTCGTTTAAAGAAAAAAACAAAAACATTCTGTGTAACACTAACTTGAATCACGTGATTAACACTGTGACTGGTATTTTTTTTATCGAGCAACGACTCTAAACCGGCACAACGAATGGACGATCACTGGCTGTGCGGTGAACACACAGAGCTTATGTTCACACTATTACTTCTAAGTACCGATAATTTTACGAAGAAGTTCTGTTAACTGCTACACCAATGAGGCAAACGGATTTTATTTAAGTCGTCTCTTTTCTTCAACTCGTTGGTTTTAAATTCAAACAGTTCATTTTTCACTACTAATACTTCTACTTGAACAACATCTCTATTAAAGATAATACTTTGTTCAAAATGGAAACAACATGAAAACATATATTACCGGGCAAGGTCAGGTCGAGTCAGCTAGAATATATATATCATTAGAGAAGATATAAACAAAATCAAATTAATAAAACAAAATTACAATTTACTGTGAATGGTGTCGTTAGATTGCTGACAAATCCAACTGAAAGACTTGAAGTAGTGTGAGAAATTCCATAACAACGCCATTTTGTTTCCCCGCCTAACATGATTTGCTAGACGGTCTTTGATTGGTTCAATTTGAATGCGCCAGTTTAGCGCTAATTTTGTATACATGTGCGTTTATTTTTCAGTCTGGACAATGAACACGGAACAGTAAAGACTCACACAGCGGTGCTCCGTTATAGAGTGCCAGGATTTTACCTTCATTGGACACCATGCAGTGGGTGGACGAAGGACATTTCTCTAAATACAGAGACAACATAATTGCTGAACTTATTTTACCCAATGAGGATATTCTACAGTATTCGGCTTAATATATTTGATTATAAGAAATCATTCCTATTGCTTTCAGAGACCATGTGGTCCCATATATGCCCGTATTATGCGCCTATCATTCACGCCGTGTTCACCATGTACAACATGGACATCCTTCCAAGGAAACTCCGAACTAACATTCTCACAGAGGAATCATAACTAACCATTGCGATGGATAGCAAATTCAGCCACTGTTTTTGCAAGGACTTACCGTGAACCAAAGAACTTTCATTTACTGATACATCTTGAATAAAATTTGAGTTTTAAAGGTATGGCTTGGTTTGTGGAATTTCATTTGTTATCTGTAGGGAAGAAATTGGGTATGTAGGGAAGAAATTTCTTACAGTAGATAGATGATAATATAATTACCCTCTTTGCAGTGGACAAAGTCAATAAGGGACAGTAAAACTGGACACCGGTAAACAACACATTTAACAGGACGTGCTGTTGCACTATGCATGCAGTAATGTGTATGCCATTGTATAAAATATCTGTTAGTATTTCGGTTAAGAAAACTATAACACTGAATAGCTTCGTATTTAGTAATGTTAACTGAGCTTTTGGAACACTGCCGGTGCTTTAATGCTTTTGCACAGTCATTCGTATCGTTTTTTCATCACATTTCAATCTGCGGATGATTTCTCGATTGGATAAAACCAGAAAGGTGGAGATTAATAGAGCTCCTGATGATCACTAAGAGAAAGTTGAGGCATATGGACTAAATGTTACGTTGTATAACCTGGAAAAACAACAATTACGATTAGAGATACTTTGTTGCCTAAAAGGTTGATATTTTAAGCTGGTTTTCAGCTCATTTCTTGCTGCGGAGTTTCTTTTTGCCTTCTCGGTTTAAAAAATCGAGAGTGAAAAAAAGAAGTTAATTTTTGAAATTGACGTGAACACTAGGATACTGTAATTAAAAGTAAAATATGAACAGGTATAATTATAGAGGAATAAAAGGCGGATCAAATGAGGTACAGATTGTTTAAACAGTTACATTTAATTTAGCTTAAATTTGAAGCTTTTGAAAAATGACAAATGCGGACTTTCTTTTTTGCGCCACTGTATATACATATATGCACATATATATCTATATATAAATATTTATACAAATGTATATACATATCTATACACACACATATCATTTAAACAAGGTAGTGTTTGAATATATGGTTAAGTGTTAGTCTTACTCATTTAGAACTGCTTTAAAACTTCACCGCTCACTCATGTTGCAATCAAATTTAAAACAATATTGCAACTCATAGGTCACCTTCTCAGTTATATTTTGAAAAATATTTTCAATTTTCGTTCAGTAAAACAAAACTTATAATAAAATTACTGTGTTAAAAAAATTCTCAGAATGTGTAAGGTACATGGCGACGTTTTTTTTTTTTGTTCTTTTTTGATTGGCTCTTAGTTATGTTACCTCAAATCGGCTGGGAACGGTTGGAGATGATGACTTAACAGAATATAAAAAAAATACTGTCGCTACTAATTCACCGCTGCCCCGATCTGTCGCTCAGCTATATTGTCGCTAATAATTCACAGGTAACAAGTGAAATAGAGAGAGAGAGAGAGAGAGAGTAAATTTTCTTTCAAAGAAAAGCCTGGAAATATCAGGGATTACATAGACACACGCGAGCATGGAAAATAATATGGTTAAGATTAAACATGGAAAAGTAAAAGGACTAGTTGTTAAAACTGGAAAAGAAAAAGACAAGATATTCTAGTAAAAATATAATTAATTCATAACTTAAAATATTCCAGTATTGATTAAGAATTGATTATATAATTTTAAATTGAAATTTTAAAAAATCTTAATGCTGCAATATTTTAAATTTTGAATTTATTATATTTTTTATTAGAATATATTGTCTTTTCCTTTTCCAATTTAAACAACTAGTCCTTTACTTTTCCATGTTTAATCTTAACCATGTTACTCTTCATGCTCGCATTTTTCTATGTACCACACACACACACACACACGGTGCTGGATATGACCTTAAACTATATCCAGTGGTGAGGACCCAGCTTGCGGGCTTTGGGGAGTGTGGTGCCACCCTTTAATTACCATTGCTCCCAGGTCCACTGTGACCCGGAGTGGTAGTAGCTGTTAGGGTCCCAACTATGGGTTAAATAGAAACCGACTTGAAAACAACAAATATATTCTTATTTAAAAAATTTTCTTCGAAACATTTGGATTCGGCATTAAATAACCCGAAAAGGGTTGATATGCTGTAAAGCAAAAACAACCAACACACACACACACACACACACACACATATATCTACATATATATATATATATATATATATATATATATATATATATACATACTAGCAAAAGTACCCGTCGTTGACTGGGTTCAAAAACAGCCTACAGAAAACGGATTCTGATTTATGAAAGTATGATAGGTTATGAAAAGGAAGGGTTGTAAAGAGATAGCTTCGAATTTCAAAACCAAAGCAAAATATGATGAAAGTAAAAATAAAGTAGATAAACCCCATAATTTATTATACCATATCTGTTCACACTGAAACACTTATCACAATATTCTGTGAATCTATATTAAAAAACCTTGTTAAACTTTGTGACATATTTCCATTCTATGGAGGTCAGGCGCGAACGAACACCCCCATAATTTTATTATACCATATTTCTTCAAACTGAAACATAATCATCAAAGTATACTTACGCAGATAGATATGAAAAGTCTTTAATAAAGTTTGTGCCTATTTCCATTCTATGGAGGCCAGGCGCGAACGCAGACCCCACAATTTTATTATACCCTCCCTATTTAAGTTAAAACATACTTATCAAAGTATTCTTATGTACATCTATACCAAAAACACTTGCAACGTTTTTTTCGTTTTTAAATTTTTTTATTTCGATACTTTGTGGACCAGGCGCGTACGCAGACCCCACAATTTTAATGAATCATCATTATGCCAGATCAAACATACCCATTCCTGTGTCTCGATGCATCTTATATCATTATATGTGATCAGTTTTTTAAAATAGTCAACCATATAGGAGCCTATTCGTGACCAGACACACACACAGACGTGTGTGTGTACATATACTTTAAAAAATTGCGAATTGAATATATATATATATACTCCGAATATCATTGAACATGAGAAAAATGTAGTACATTTGGTATTGTGCTCTTTATATTATATTATTGCCTATCCTGCTATAACTAGAAAAATCTTTACCAGAAAACCATAAAAGTATCTATCTATCTATCTATCTATCTATCTATCTATCTCTATATATATGTTTGTGTGTGTGTGTGTGTGTGTGTGTTTCATTGAACAGCTGAGATAATTCCTGTTTGTTTCTTGTGCGATTCATTTTTTTCCATTTGGCGTTTGTTCGAGTGTAAAAAGCTTTTCTATAGTCGCGAACATTTTCGACTTCCGGCGAGTGATGAATTAAAAAAATGCTTTTAGTGAACTTATTGAAAAAGTCGATTAAAATTGTTAAAAATTGTTGCAAGCACTTAAATGTGCCCTCCCCATCATATTGAGCCTTATTGGTTTGTTTATGCGAATGAGTTAGGGCTTCCATGATTGAAAAAAATTCTAAACTTCGATTCATCATTTATGATACAAGATTTAAAGCAACTCATTTACTAATAAGCAATAACTCAACACTTGACGACAATTCACTAAAAACTAGCAATGCTGTGTATGTTTTTAAATGTCCTATAGGAGAATGTGTCTCCAAAAATGACTCGCACATTAGCATGACTAGAACCAGTATATCTTGTCGGCTTACATGTCACCTGTCTTCCCCTAACAGCTCCATCTACCAACATTATGTAGCACATGACTACCCCTCCCAAAATGAGTTTAGAAACATATTAATAAAAAAAACATCACAATTTTTAGCCGTCTCACATTGTAACCTGTGCCTCCCAATCATGAAAGCCCTACTCATTCGCATAAACAAACCAATAAGGTTCAATATGATGGGACACGCTTAAGTACTTTTAACAATTTTAAACGATTTTAATCGACTTTTTCAATAAGTTCACTAAACGCAATTTTTTAATTCATCACCCAAAGACGACTCATGGAAGTTGAAAACGTTCGCAATGGTGGCAAATCTCTTTTTACACTCGAACAAAACGTTCGAACATTGTCTTGTCAAATCGAAAAAAAATGAATCGCAAGAGAAACAAACAGGAATTATCCCCGCTGTTCAGTTAAACGTGCATAAGGAAAACAATGCTGCTCAAATATATCACACACACACATACATACACACACTCATATATTCATGTAATAATGTCGTTGGATTTAACGATGATGATAATGACTGCGGTGATTATTTTGATGATGATGATGATGATGATGATGGCGATAATGATGTTGATGATCGTGGTGATGATGCTGATGAGAATGATGGAAAGAAACAGCATTGTATGGAAAGGTTATTATGATATCAATTTAATACACTCACCCACTTATTTGTGGATATTGATAAAGAAGAAATCTGTTTTCTGTCATGATAATTCCTGTTAATAGAAACGGCTATTAAAAAGAACACTAGCTGAAAACGGTACATTGCAATATAAAAATATCTACAAAAATGTCAGACATGGCGCCTTTTGGCTATTTGATAAATTCATCTTAATATGCCTTCCCTGTGAAAAGTAGTTAACCAAATTCTGGATAGTCAATTATTATTGGGTCACCTAAAATATAGGTCGTATGTTATGAGTTTCTTTGGATAAGGAAAAACAAAATTGTGGATACAAAGGCAAGCGTCTATTAAATTTTGCCCAGGGAATTTGATCACCCCCAAAATATAACCAAATTATTTATTTTTTACTCATACGAAATGGCACTTGGAAAACCCCTTGGTTATGCAAATGAATGATGGACCATCCTATGTAAGTGATGATGAAAGGAAAAGTATAGATCCTTCCACGTGATGGAGATGAAGGTAATGAACTCTCCTGTTGGGAGTAGCAGATTAAGGAAGAAGAAAAGGATTTTTTTTTAATTTGAAAATTTTAAAAACTGCATGACAGTGGTTTTCCGAGAATTGTGAAATGTAATTCTGAGAATCGGTATCGGAGTTAAGCCCACCTGATTCTTAATATTATGAAAGGCAAAATAGCATCGAGGACACACCCTGCCGACTGTGGGGTTTTCACACCAGTCAGAGAGAAACCACTCACTTTAGTCTCACTCTATGTTCACTGGTGTAGTTGGTGATGTAGGGCATATATATTACATGAGTAAATCTTTCTAAATATTTTCTTAAACGTTTTCTTGTAATTGATTGAAAGTTATGAGACATAAAGATTTGCATTTCTTTTAAAACAAAGTTTGTTTAATGTTATTTGAATTTTTTCATTATGAAAAATTGTCGACGATTTGTATGCACAGTAAGAAGACGGTGTAGAAAGACAATAATTTACAAACTCCTTCTTCCCTTATTAAATATATTTCCTAAAAATATTCTGTTGTTAACAAGAACACGGAAAGTAAAGGTATACAATAATATATTAGGAAGAAAAGTTATATACATATTTACATGTCTTCAGATATACTTCAGTTGGAGATATTCCGGCAGGTGGCGTGTTGCATGTCAAAATGGAGGTAACATAGGCGTCTTGCCTATTTGGCGGTCGTTGCCGAACTCCTCCCGGTATTGGTGATTGATACCTTTATATATCTCACTCACCCACCTATGTTAAATTAGTGGGCGTCTCCACAACATATTCTATACCTAGAAATTTCGGGAGGGGGGGGAACTATTCTGTTACTTCTCTCTTAAATAATGTTCACATTTCTGATACTAATTTTTAAATTTGATAGGTTATTAGATTTATTTGTTTTACTGTAAGAAAAACATATATAGAAATACTACTACTACTACTACTACTACTACTACTACTACTACTACTACTACTAATAATAATAATAATAATAATAATATATCTCACTCACCCACCTATGTTAATTAGTGGGCGTCTCCACAACATATTCTATACCTAGAAATTTCGAGAAGATTACGGTGAAAATTTTTTTCAAACGATTACTTTGAAAACTTTGAACACGGTTTCGCGACGTGTTCCTTTTTTCGCCATTTCGCAATTATAAATTTTGTTGCGAAAAACTCGTCCACGGAAAACGCGCCCATTTTTGCTAGGTAGGAAAACTGGTCTGTTATTAAGTAAATATCGATTGGAAATATATTCTTTGGCCGTTATTGGAGGAGATATTTTTTTAAGGGGACTACATACCCTGTAATATTTTTTTTGTTTACTGTGGTTTTAAAAAAGATAGAATTGATTTTTCTAAGTGTTCCTTTTCGGTAATGTCCAAGATCAATGCTCGGAAAAATCATATATATATAAAAATATAATAAAACATAAAAAGCAATGATTCATGAGTTACCCCCCCCCCTTTAACCAAAATGAAAAAGGGATCAAAAGATTAAAGAATTAAAACGATACATTAATTACTCCACTTAGACCAGTCAGATATAACCGACCAAGACCGGAAGCCATGTGAATTAAGAACAAACTAGGACAAAATAAATGAAACAAAATAATTTAAACAAATATTTATCAAAATATAAAAAAAAAATTGATATTAAAATAAAATATATAGAAATAGACACAGACACAGTGCTCAAAACAACGAGATATTATAAAAAGGCTGACTGGGAAGCTATCAGAGATCTTATCAGAGACGCCCCATGGGGAAATATTTTTTCTCTTCCTGCTGAACAGTGTGCAACCGAGATCACTGAATGGTTCAAAACTGCAATCGAAGCGCATGTTCCCATGCGGAAATTCTATAGCAAGCCCCACTCTCCCCAATGGTCTACTTCGACTTGCGCAACTGCCATTGCTCAAAGGCAGCATGCATTCCGCAGGTTTAATCGACATAAGTCCAGTTCAAACAGACAGAAGTACATAGAAGCTAGAAGTAACGTTAAGACAGAAATAGCGACAGCTAAGAGGGAATTTACGGAAACCACTAAAACACGCATCGAAGCACAAAAACTAGGAACTCGTGACTTCTGGAAAATCTACAACAGTGTAGTAAATAATGGACAATCAACAATTCCCCCACTAACCAACAATCACGAGGTTCTTTGCTCAGCAACCGAGAAGGCTAACATGCTTGCCAGTCGGTTTGCCTCAAACTCCACACTGAACCCTCTAAACCACCCCCTACCTCAATTTCCTATGCGGACAGACGCCACGCTAGACGATCTGAAAATAACCCCTGCTCAGGTGCATGCTATCATAAAAAACCTTGACACTTCAAAAGCATGTGGACCCGACCTCATCCCAGCTGTGCTATTAAAAAAGTGCTCAGCCGAAGTAGCTCCTGTTCTCTCCAAACTCTACAACAAATGCCTTAATGAATCTTGCTTTCCGAGTTGTTGAAAAACTGCTTCTGTAGTACCAGTATTCAAGAATTCTGGCGAAAGAACTGACCCATTAAATTATCGCCCTATTAGCCTCCTCCCACTTTTTGCCAAAATATTTGAGACCTTAATTAACCATGCTCTAGTCCAGCACCTTACAGATGCTAAACTTCTGACCGACCATCAATATGGATTTAGACAAGCCCGTTCCACGGCAGACATCCTCACTGTAATCTCTGAACGCATATACCATTCACTGGACAAAGCGGGAGAGGGCAGAGCGGTAGCTCTAGATATATCTAAGGCTTTTGACAGGGTATGGCATGAGGGTCTCCTCAGGAAGATTAGATCTTACGGTATCACTGGTAGAATACTTAACATAATTAAATCCTTCTTAGATAAGAGAAAAATCCAGGTTGTCCTCGACGGTCGTACATCTAAACAATATGATATAAATGCGGGAGTGCCCCAGGGATCTATCCTTGGACCTCTGCTGTTCCTGATATTCATAAATGACCTCCCCGACAAGATTGCCTCTGAGATGGGTATATATGCTGATGACACCACACTCTATAGCAGGCACGACAGGAAAACAAACGAACATATATCTAAAGTAATGGCAGAAACACTAGAGGATGACCTCCAATCAGTAGTGGAATGGGGACAAAAATGGATGGTAACGTTCAATGCCACCAAGACAAAACTGGTTTCATTCAATAATTACAAGAAACCTTCTCTACCACCTATAGCAATGGCCAACGACTCTTTATCTGAGAGTACGTCTCTCAAGCTCCTTGGCCTAACGTTCACAGGAAACATGAGTTGGAACAATTACATCGAGGGCATTGCCAGGGCCGCTGCAAGGAAGGTGGGCTCTCTCTACCGTGCTAGAAAACTTCTAACACCCGAAAGTATCCTGTACCTCTATAAGGCCACTATTCGCCCATGTATGGAGTATTGCTGTCATATTTGGGCCGGTGCATCGGCTACTAGTCTCTCGCTCCTTGACAGGGTTCAAAAGAGAGTCGCAAACCTGATAGGCCCTAAACTGGCATCTAAACTTCAGCCTCTGTCCCATCGTCGAAACGTTGCATCCCTCTGCCTGTTCTACAAGCATTATAATGGTGAATGCTCTGAAGAACTGCAAGCACTTGTGCCCCCACGACGTGAACACCCTCGACAGACCTGACAAGCTGCAAAATCCCACCCCCACACTGTAGAGATCCCTAGATGTAAAAGATCTTTCTACTCCAGTAGTTTCTTCCCCAGAACTGCTAGACTTTGGAATTTCATTCCAGGTCACTGCTTCCCCAACTGTACTGACATGCAGAAGTTCAAGTGCAACGTGAACCAACATCTCGCTGCCCTAATCCCTACATAGTACCCCAGTAGATGTTTCCCCTGATAGTAGCCCCCTACACCAAAGTGGCAATGTGCCTTGTTTGGGGTGAAAATGTAAAAAAAAAAAAAAAAAAAAATTAAATAAAAATGAACATTATTAGAGATCATGTGTGCGGTCTTAGTTTTTCGTCAGAAATATAAATAGGAAACTATATGGCTGACGAGAGCCTCGCATTATTTACCATAAACTGGTTCCTCATATGTTAGGATTGAAACCGACGGTACCAATGTTTTTCTCACCTTCTGTACAGTTTTAAATAAATAAATAAATATTAAGCACTTATACTGATTTTTTTTCTTCGTAATCGAGCACTTTGACGGAATTCTTTCCCCCCAAACAGTGAAAACACACACACACACACACACACACACACACACACACACACACACACACACACACACACACACGCACACACACACACACGCACACACACACACACACACACACACACACACACACACACACACACACACACGCGCACACACACACAGACACGTTCACATTTATATATATATATATAGATGGATAGATTCGATTTTTATCACATATTTGCATTAGACTAACTTGATTTCAATAGTTCACGTATATTACTATCACATAAATTGCACAAACTAATTATGTAGTATACAAGTTATTGTAAACTAATACAAAAAAAAATAAATCGAAAAGTAAATTTTATGGTCGGCAGGATAAAGGTTAACAGAAGTATGTTTAGCCATATATTAGGTTGACAATAAAGTTCTTGCGGGTTTTAACTTTTTAAATTCAGATGAACATATCTCAGCTCAAACAAATTATTTATTAATCGAAATAAGCACCATCAGAATCAACACATTTTTGCCAACGCAAAAAAGTGTATTTATGCCAGTAACGTATAAATCTTGCGTTCTGATGACGATGAAATCTTTAAAGGCGTTTTTGATGATTAGATTTTTTAAGCATATCTCAGTCAGAAAGTTGTCGAGAAGCTTGAAAAAGTGGTAGTCGGTGTGTGAGAAGTCTGGAGAGTATGGTGGATGAGGCAGAATTTCGTAGCTAAATTTGTTCAACTTCTGCAGGGTTGGTTTAGCAACGTGCGGTAGGGCAACGTGCGGAGGAGAATTAAGCCTTTTCTTTTGACTAATGCTGGGTGTTGTTGTCGAAGTTTCTGATGCATTTCATCCATTTGTTGACAGTACTTCACCGCCGTTATGGTTTCACCTGCATTCAAAAAGCTGTAATCGATGAGACCGGTCGCAGCCCACCAAACAGTTAGCATGAGCTTCTTTTCGTGCAACTCTGGCTCTGGGAAGTGTCGTGGAGTTTCGTAGGCATCTAACCACTGAGCTGGGCGTCGCCGGTTGTTGTAAGGAACCTAATTTTCATCGCAAGTCACAACTTGGTCGAGCAACGGGTCGTTCTTGTTGCGTAAAAGAAGGGAAGATGACGCTTTATAACGACGTTTATTTTTGGGTTGTCGTTCAATTCGTGAGACATCCACTTATCAAGCTTTTTGTCTTTCCAATCAATATCACGTGGTTGAAAATGGACGCATACATTACGTTTAATTCCGAAGCAAGGCCGCGAACAGTTGTGCGTTGATTGACTTCGACTAAGACTCTTAATTGATCATTGTCAATATCTGATGGCCGACTACTGCACTCATCATCTTCAAGACTCTTATTGTTGTCACAAATTTCTTAAACCACCATTGTGTTGTGCGTTCAGTAGTGGTTCCTGGGGGCAAACACTTCGTTGATATCGCGAGCTGTTTCAGCAGCTTTTCGACCTAACTTGAATTGAAATAAGAAAACTGTGTGAATTTGCTTTTTTTCCATCTTCTATTCAAACGTAAACATAATTGTTTTAAAACGATTATAATTTAAACGATTAGATAGAGCAAAAAGTGCTCTTTAAAATGATATATAAATTAAAAGTATTATAACGAAAACTTATTTGAAAATACATCATTTGAAATCAAAATTAAAAATTCAGCAGAAACTTTTCTCTCAGTCTAACATATGGATTACACGTTTTACTCTCTTGATTGCACATATAGAATTTTTATAACAATGGGCCTGGAGCCGGATCCATCGAGATTCCGTCCATCTGAGTGTATGAGTTTCCGTTAAGGACGGCATTTAAGTAACTTCAGATCCAATTGCCTCAAAGCTTTCAACGTGTCTTCTTACAGATACCTGTCAATTACATGACAATAAAACGGCTATTTATTACTATAAACCGTTAATTATCTCTTTTGACTATAAAACATGGAGTTTTAAATTCAACAAACGGCAATGTAATTTCACCATCTTCCTCTTTCCATGTCAATTACAGGCAAGGGTAGTATTTTTGATAACCACTGAACAACTGCTTATGGAACGATAGGTTTAAGATGGGTCTGTGGTAGGTAGGTGGACGTGTAATAGCATATCTTGATATCAACTGGAAGGAGTTCTTAAAGCTGTTTGCAGAGAATGATGCCGACGAATAATAATTTAATCCGTTAAATGCGCTATTTTTATTTACTACTAATTGTACTGATCCGGTGTTGCCTGATAGTTTATTCACTAGTTTTTTTTTTTACTTTTACTTTTATTTATTTTTTGTTACTATGCCGATTCTTTTTCAAAAATATTTTGACTCTACCTAAAAGATAAAGTAATCTGTGTGGAGGAATACAGAGTTGCGTTTATTTATTCATTTTTTTTTCAAAATGCAACCTTTCGATATATTTCTGATCCGGACAAAGTATTTTCTAGAAGAAATTACATTTTATTCTTCTTATGAACATGCTGTAATTTTTTTTATTCTTCTTAGGAACATGCTGATTTTTGTAGATTACTAAAAAAATGTAACTCACGTTGAGTCATACAAGAAACTCAGGTTATTTGTATCAATGAAAAGTGAGTTTGCGAAGTCAGTTTAATATATATATATTTTTTTTAATCCAAAATGGGTCTACTTCTAAACGTTATATTCATTTTCCCTCTCCTCTCCGGTTTATCCCTCTTCCTTCTCCTCTGTCATTCTGTCTGTATCTCTCTTTAAAAACTGAAACTCTTGGAGATGATTTCTAACGTAATCACAACACAAAATCCAGCAAAATGCGTATATCTTTGTTAATGCTTTTTTCGGCTTTTACGAAACATTACAACTTATTTTAAGTCGCGTAATGACGCTTTCAATTAATGCTATTTATTAACTGAGCTTCTATTGCAATTTTGTTGTGTGTATATTCGATTTAACTGGAATATTTATTTCTTTTGTATGCGTTTTGGGAATTTCATATGAGGTTAAGTTAGACGACGATCTTCTCGAAGTTAATGGACTACTTTTGTTATCTTACGAATATGCGAAGTGCTGAAAGTGGGTGCGCGTTAAGCTCTACCATTAGGGCAGAGTCGGCAAGGAGTAAGTTCGGCTAACTGTTACCAATCTTGATATTTTGAGTTATCTCTCTAACTACTAGGGGTGTACATAGCAGCTGCATTAAAAGCAATATAAAAAAAAATCAGCCAGGCGATCTCATCAGAGAAGCCATTGATCCGGTTTCTCATCGAGACTGGAGGAAGCGATGCAGCGGCCAGCTAAAAAGTGCTTCAGAACGGTTAATCAAGATATAAAACCGATTCTGGGTCCGACAATCGACCGTCGGGCTTGGTCTGGTTTCGTGCAAGATATGTTAAATTTATTGAAAGGGTCCGGCTTAACCGATCCAAGGTCGATGCCGCCTCAAGAAGAAGACAATATTATGAGCATATTGCTGTATGGAGATGGGTGCTAGGCTCTTCGTGTTCAATGTAATGATACACCAATGATTAGATAGATAAGTAATGTCGGGTCAGATTAGACCTAGTATATGAGTTCTGATACCCTACTGATGAGGCTGAACATATCCAAACTTTAGGAATTCCTATGATATACCGTCTTATTTCCCTTAACCAAGGGTCCTGAGTTTTCTGTCATCTAATTTTAGCAAGCAAAATGCAAAAGGACTTTTAGTCAACAAGTAAGGAATTTTCTCATTAATTTAAATGCGACGACTTGAATCTGGGGACTTCAATTTAGGAGACCATCTATTTTTCTTGGCCGCTAAAGAACGTTTTAAAAACTACTAGCTGGACGCCAGGCGTTGCCCAATCATACAATACGCTTCAACAGGATATTTTAATTTATGCAGATTAAATAATAATGTAGTTCATCAAATTCCGTCTGTGTTTGTTTACAATATCATGTCAGTTGATATTTGGGCTTGACAATGAATGACCTGGAAAAGTCACTTCTGATTAATGTTTATTTTTAAAGTATGCAAACGAAGAAATAATTTGCGGCGATTTTAAATGGGTTCTCTTTTATCAAGGCATTTGTTGTCAAGCCCAAATATCAGCTGACATGATATTGTAAACAAACCTAGACGGAATTGGATGAAAGACATTATCATTATTATTATTTTTTTTTTTGCGAATTAGTCCACTGTGCAAAATATTCCTCATAATATATAATAATCAATAGTTGATTGATTCTATAATAATGCACAGATGAACATAAATCTAAGACAATGACAAAATCATTAAAAAAAATGGCTCCGGGGGCAGCAAATGGATTGTAACATTTAATGCTAGTAATATTAAGCTGCGCTCCTTTAACAATTACAAGACGCCTCTCCAACCACCAATATCCATGACAAATAACACCCTACATGAGAATTCTACCTTCAAACTCATCGGCCTAACATTTGCGGGCAATATGAACTGCAACAAATACATAGGACATTGCAAAAGCTGCTGCTGCAAAAAAGGGATCCCTTTATCGAGCTAGAAGATTACTCACATCTGAGAGTATCATGTTCCTCTACAAGGCCACCATTCGCCCATCCATGGAGTATTGTTGCCACATCTGGGCTGGTGCATCTATCACTAGTCCCTCCCTCTTGGATAGGGTCCAAAAACGAGTTGTCAATCTAATCGATCCCACTTTATCAACTAAGATCCAGCCTTTGCCCCATCGCCGAAATGTTGCACCACTGTGTCTGTTTGATAAATATTTTAATCGAATATGTCCTGATGGATTCGTTGCACATACCCCCTCGACGTACATATCCCCGACAAACCCGCTTAGCAATAAGATCGCGTCCCTTCCCTATGGATGTCCCTAAATGCCAGAAAGCTTTCTATTCTAATAATTTATTCCCTCGAACAGCTAGACTTTGGAATTGCCTTCCTGCTGCCTGCTTCCCTGGCTGTACTGATATGCAGAAGTTCAAATGTAACAAAAACAGATATCTTGTTGATCTTTCATAGACATGGACCCAAATAGTAGCCCCTTACGTCCAAGTGGCGATATGCTTTGTAAGGGGTGAACATGAGAAAAAAATTATAAAAAATGCAATCTGTATAAATTAAACTATTATGCGTTTGTATAACGACCAAGGAGAGTAAAGATCAAGTTTAATGTAAAAACAGGTAATACACTTTAGTCCTAGCTAAACGGCCCAGAACATTTGTGAAAAGAAAGCGTTTTTATGTGTTTTATGCATATACTGCCTGATCCACTGCAATAGTGAGTAAATCAGTAACTTTATCAAACAAAAATATTGTTTGTTCTCGAACAAAACTGGCATTTTTTTAAACAACGCAGAGATCGTGGGTATATCCTTTTGTTTAAATGAATTTATTGTCTACGACGATGGATAATAATGTGTATAATGACGTTTGTTTTAGGAAGATTAATTAACGACTTTGTTAAAATCCGAACTAATATAATGTGTATAATGACGTTTGTTTTAGGAAGATTAATTAACGACTTTGTTAAAATCCGAACTAATATAATGTGTATAATGACGTTTGTTTTAGGAAGATTAATTAACGACTTTGTTAAAATCCGAACTAATATAATGTGTATAATGACGTTTGTTTTAGGAAGATTAATTAACGACTTTGTTAAAATCCGAACTGACGAATGTAACGCAAGCGAAAACGTGTGACGATATTATCATGGGAAGAACTTGTACGCTGTTGGTGTCGTTGTTACCGACACGTGACCGTTGGTTTGGAAGTTTGTGGGCGAAGCGTGCAGTGATGAGACGAAGAATGTGTGCAACGATTTTCGGTAGCGGAACGCCATGTTTGAATTCAGTTGATACGCCATGTAACCGTTCGGAAATCGTGGAACATCGAGAGAATAATGGATTAACGGAATAAAAGAAAAAAAAAAACAAAACAAAAAAACAATGAAGTCGCTAGAAAAGTCAGGTGACGATTGAAAAGGGGCCGAGCCTTATTTTCGTAGAAAATGAGGTGTGGTGAAAAAAGAAAAGCAGTAACGAATAAAATGTAATAATTCCGATCGTTAGTCACAAGGTATTACTGTGAAACAATGGCTCCGGTGTATGACGAGGATGTGTAAGGAGAAAGTCTTGAGGGAGTAAGTACTCTATACGTATGTTGTATGGGAGAGTGAATTTTGCCAGTATTTATATAGGAAGCTACAATACTGGTTACATGCGAAAAATTCGCACCAGGTATAGGGGGTTTGTGCGACCGTATTGAATTTTTATGTGTCGTCTGCATTTTCGAAACTATACTGTCGTTTTTGTAGAGTGGAAAAATTGTTATTATCTATAATATAAATTTCATCCGTCTGTTTAAATGTATGTATGTATGTATGTATGTATCGCAAAAGCTTTCGCCAGAGGCAACTGATTTTCATGAAATCAGTATCGTTTTGAAGCTCGCCTTTTCGGACGACAAATACCGAAAAATTGCCCAAAACATTAATTCCTTCACCCTCAACTAAGCGCTTTTCTACAGGGAGGGTCGCTCCTCCCCCTGATATTTTCGAAAGGCATCACCTCTTTTCGATTGTCTAGCCTTAATTTAAACCTACGTCACTTCCGGTTTTGCGATGGGCGCAACAGCTACAGCATCACGTCTTTTTTTTCACTTTCTTTTCCTCCTTCGTGGGACGGGTTCGAGCCTGCCACTTTTTTTCTTTGTGCTCGCAATTTTCTTTTTTTTTTCTTTGCTCAACCACCACCCTTATACACACCTTCACTTTCTTTTGCACCTTCACGTCACGGATTCGAGCCTGCCTGCCTACTACAACTTTTTTTTGCTCAACACCCACCTACAAACACCCGGGCAACGCTATAATATAAATCTCACTTGTCTGTTCAAATATATGTATGCATGCATTTAAAAATTTTCGACAGAGGCGATGGATTTTCACGAGATCAGTATCGTTTTGAAGCTCGACACTTCGGACGACAAATATTGAAAAATTGGTTAAAAACATTAATTCCTTCACCCTCAGCTGTGTACTTTTCTACAAGGAGGGGGTCGCTTCTTACGCCGATATTTTCGAAAGTCATCTCCTCTTTTCGATTGACTAGCCTTAATTTAAACATTCGCCACTTCCGGTTTGGCGATGGGCACAACAGCAAAGATGTCACGTATTTTTTCACGTTATTTTCTTCCTTTCGCGGAACGGGTTCAAGCCTGCCTGCCTACTAAAACTTACTTTTTTGTTGCTCAACACACACCATTGAACACCCGGACAACGCCAGGCATCCAGGCTAGTTTTATTATATTAGAAGAAGATAGATTAGATTGGTAGATTAGAAGAAGAGGAGAAGAAGAAGAAAGATAGAAAGAAAGAGAATTTCGTGTCCTTATAAAACCTCCATTTTGAAAAAAAACACCTGTGTTCTTGTTATTGATGTCAAAACGAAATGCTTATTCCTAATAAACATGTTGATATTATACACCGCACATTGCAAAAAGTTTGGTTTCTGTTTTATGCTTACCCTTGCTGTACGGGAAAGAAGGGATAAGTGAATATTCTTTTTATTCGGGGCTGAACATTACGTTGATTGTAATTGACTGACCAATCGCAGAAACATTTTGGGTAGATTGCGTAGTATTGAAAAAAAAAACAAAAAAAAAAAAACGTTGACGCTGTCAGACTTTCAGAATCTCGCAGCAGAGCTGGAGACATAAGAGCAGTCATGTGCGCAGCTTAGTACATATCAGATAAAACAAGTTGGCAATTGTCTGTCAGTTCGACAAACGCTTTAAAGAATTTTCTTTACTCAAGCTAATCGCTACATTCATACGCTGCTCTTTCTAAGAAGATACTGAGGTTGTTTCACTCGCATCGAAATTTGCAACACTGTTTCACCTGAACTCATCTGGAGTAAGGAATGAGATTCTGACACTATAAGCCGACATTGATGCAAAGCTCATGGATAATTATGGAACTTACCCAACATCAGTAAACATGTTACCTTCTTGACTGCATTATTTGCTTTTACTTATTTGTGTGAATCAGCATTTCCCCACATGAAGATCATTAAGTCCAAATACCATTTGGCCATGACTGATGAGCATCTATAAATCTGCTTGAGGCTGACTATTAGCATCTATTGTTCGGACTATGCATCCCTGATTGATTCCATCTAATGGAAGTCATGAGAGTAAAGTAATGACAAAGAAACATAAGTATAGAGCTGTACTATGCAATATGAATTGATGCAATAATGCAAAATACACGTGCATATACTGTGCATATAAAAATAATTTACAATATATTTATAAATAATGTGTTTTGCATTTTTTAGGTGGAAGATCATTAAGACTTAATCATGTCATAAGTAGCTCTCATGCTGAACATATGTGCACCCATGTTTTAATTGAATGAAGGTGGTGTGTCTGGGTGAGCACAGACGGATCTTTGTTCATGGAATTTGCATTCAGTTTTAGGCACAGATAGAAAGTAGGGGAAATTGTTCACTTGTTGTAGCTAGACGAGTGTTTGTTAATGTTTTGCAGGTGAAGACCATAGATTGAAGCTCAGTCGAGCAGTTGCCATGAAAATTATGATATAGCAGAGAAAAACTGGTGTAAGCGACACCATCATCAGCATATTAATGACTAAACACAAAAAGGAATGTCACCTTTTGAGATCTAAAGACAACAAGTGAAGACTAGTTTAACTAAACGGACTCTAAGGTAATGGAAAAGACTAAGAAAAAAAAGCCAAAATCCCCGTGAAGAGACGACGTTGTCAGCCAACTGGGTCTTATGTGGCCACGTCGAGTCAGGGATCGAACGAGGTGGAATGAAACGAGGAAAACCGTTCTTAACATGAGGACTATTAACTATTCTTTACTTTCATCTAACAATTTAATAAACGAACGAAAATGTGTTTTCATCCAAACTAAGAATAGTTAACAAAGCATTTAGCTGGAACGTAATATAACAAAAACTGACTTTCGAAATTCACCGCTGACTGCTGGATATATTCTTAACCGGAAGTGGCAAATATTTATCGTTATGTCATTTTATCAATTATTCTTTTTTTAGATTTGTTACATTGAAACTTTGGAAGTCTCTGTCTGGGGAAATGATGGGATCGTTCTACCGTTCCAGTAGATATCTCACTGCTGATACAATTCTCTTCCTGTATAAGAGCCAAGTACGTCCAAGGATGGAGTACTGTTGCCACATCTGGGCAGCAGCTGCTTATCCTGCTTTGACAGAGTTCAAAATAGATTTCGTAGCCTAGTGGGGGATGCCCTTTTCTATTCCTTGTAACCTCTTTCCCACAAAAGAGATGTTGCGAGCCTGTCTCTGCTTTATCGTTATTTTCATGGCAAGTGCTTGTCTGATCTCTAATCTATGGTATCCCCCTGACCTGACTTTCACGAAAAATACTCTTTTACCTGAAACCACTATCAATAATTTCTCCCACTCTTTATTTGTGCCTAAACCTAAACGCAGATTCCATGAACAAAGCTTCTTTCTTAGAACTGCACGCCTGCTTTTCAGCTGTTTACAAGATGGTCGTCTTCAAGTCCAACGTAAACAACTTCTCGATGAGCCATCCCCTTTAGTAATCCAATTTACAAAATTTCCACTACTAACGATGACTACAACATGTTCTCCTTGACCACTGTACACTCATTAACTCTTACCCTCGAGTGGCCTCTGGCCTTGATAAGTGGTGACTCCTTTGTAAAAAAAAAAGAAAAGAAAAAGCAGATGCGATGGCCAGAAATTGAAACCGAAACTTTTGGATCTTGAGTCTGAGGTTCTACCAACTGACTTCTTTAAACTTTCATATAAATAGAGTTGAAAATATTACCTCAACAAAGTAAATATGGCTTTCGTGTGATACCATAGATTTATATTTTAAAATATAAGTTTAAACAAAAGAAAACAAAATAAGTGAATTAATGGGTAAACATTATCAATAACGTTGTAAGTTATATTAATAATATTGTAAGTTATATTGATAATATTGTAAGTTATATTAATAATAGTGTAAGTTATATTGATAATATTGTAAGTTATATTAATAATATTGTAAGTTATATCAATAACGTTGTAAGTTATATTAATAATATTGTAAGTTATATCAATAAAGTTGTAAGTTATATTAATAATATTGTAAGTTATCTTAATAATATTGTAAGTTATATTAATAATATTGTAAGTTATCTTAATAATATTGTAAGTTATCTTAATAATATTGTAAGTTATATCAATAATATTGTAAGTTATATTAATAATATTGTAAGTTATATCAATAAAGTTGTAAGTTATATTTATAATATTGTAAGTTATCTTAATAATATTGTAAGTTATATTAATAATATTGTAAGTTATATTAATAAAGTTGTAAGTTATATTAATAATATTGTAAGTTATATCAATAAAGTTGTAAGTTATATTAATAATATTGTAAGTTATATTAATAATATTGTAAGTTATATTAATAATATTGTAAGTTATATTAATAATATTGTAAGTTATATTAATAAAGTTGTAAGTTATATTAATACCTCTAAACGATTTATTTTGCTTTAACAACGTATTGTATTTTATTTCTTTCACATTTATATTATTGTAGCCTAACAAGGATATGCGAGCTGAGAGAGCATACATTCGTTAGAAAAACAAAAAAACAAAATGTATTTCTTACCTTTGCTTATAGCACCTTTGTTCAAGTCAACTTGTTTACCATTTAGTAAAATTTTATGGCCTTCAGCGTGCACTACAGTTGGTCCAAATACCATTTTTAAAGACTGTTAAAAATAAAAGTAAAAATTATGACGATTGCTTGTTCATTTACAAAATGTACTTTTAAAACTGAAAAAAAAAACTATAACAAAATCTGCAAAATTGTGAAATTTATGCATCTTAAGCTTGATTCATGCATTTTAATATAATTAAAATAAAAGTGATAACGTTTGGGATTTTTTTTAAAGTAAAAAATCGATAATTTGTATCATTTCGATTTTAGATGAGAATCGATCAGTTATGTTATTTCGATTATTAAAACTACTGTTCTCATCTGGGATGTTATTCTCACAACATTTTGGCCGATGTAACCTCCGACCTTCTTCAGGTGTGTCCTGTTAAACTTGGAAATTTTTACCTTCAACTCGGGAATCTGTACGAAATTTCGAATTGAACCTTTATTTAATCTCTGATGTAGATTGTACTTGTTCAGGTAGGCATAAACTTGAATCCCAGACACAACAAATAAAATGTTAAGTAATAATCAAGTGTAAGTGACAGTCTTCAAGAGGTTGAATACAGATGATACTCAGGATATAATAAAAATTACTTAAGACTTCTATCCGGTCATGGCTGACGGAATAAGAACAATCTGCCACTGTGGATTAAATAACCGGTTAAGTTTGAAGTTCTGTACACCTTTCAGAGTTTGTCATAATGATCTTCAAGTTCGACAAAACGAATTTGAAGAAGGTTGGAGGTTACATCAGCCGAAAGATTGTGAGAATAACATCCAAGCTGAGAACAGTTGTCTGAAAAAAAAAAAAAAACTCAAATAATACAAATGCGATTAATCTCTTATTATACTTGCTGATGATGGTGGTCCTGAACTGCTATAGAAACAAAAACCAAAGTCATTAGAAGCAAATTTTTTCTGGCTGAATAAAATTCAGTCGCGCTTTTTTATACTAATAGTTCGCCGCTTACCAACATGCAAGGATAATGACTAATAAACTTAGTTAGACGATGGAACAGTAGTAAGATAGGATTGATAATACTGAATAAAATGACCAAGGATTGATAACTTCAGATGGTCGAATTGAAAGGTATTTGTTGTCATTGGACATGAAAATGACCATGTTTAAGTCTACAGGAAAACATATCTGCAGTAAGTATGTTCCACGGGTGGAAAGTTCCTGGAAATAAATTCTGTCCGTGGAAGTTTCGTTCGATTTTAGGTACTCAGAAGAATAAAGGAGATTTGTCTGCAATGTTATAGCAAGACCAGTGCTTCGAAATTAATGAAATCAATTTCAATGTTGATCCATTGGACAATTGATATTATATTTGGGGTTTCATATACAGAGCACACTGTAAAAGAATCTTATTTATACAGGTTAATGAACCCATATGTGTGTGTTTCACTTGGTCTACTCAACTATCATCTAACAGTTCCTTATTTCCTCATCTGATGACGTCATTTTCCATTCGAAATCGGCCTACCATTTGCTGTTCCCACGTCTATGAATGATCTGATCTTTTAACTCCACTAGACAGTAAGTCCTTGAATGAGTTAGTGATGAGTAATTTTAATTCATATTTATAAGTTTAAGAATTATTTCTTTATCTTGATTGTTGTAATCACAATGTTTTCACCGTCTTTCTCTCCGGTCTTATTCAGAAAAAAAAAATATTAATAGGCGAGAAGAAATATTCTTAGTTGGTTGGTTGTTTTTGTTTTACGGCATATCAACCCTTTTTGGGTTATTTAATGCCGAATCCAGTTATTTTGAAGAAATCTTTTTAAATACATTATATATATTTTTTTCAAGTCGGTTTCTGTTTAACCCATAGTTGGGACCCTAACAGGTACTGCCATTCCGGATCAGAGTGGACCTGGGAGCAATGGCAATTAAAGGGTGGCTCCACACTCCGCAAAGCCCGCAAGCTGGAGCCTCACCATCGGATATAGTTTAAGGTCATATCCAGGACCGAATATTTTTACTGACTGGTTGGCGAGAAAGGATCCGTCATAGCACATAATGGTTTAAGAATTTTACAATTCAGTGATGCATGCTAAAGCAGTGTGTGTGTGTGTGTGTGTGTGTGTGTGTGTGTGTGTGTGTGTGTATGTGTGTGATTCTTCTGAATTCTTTCTGTGTGGATAAACTCCAAATGATATTACAATTGTTATTGAACCACTAGATCAAATAGATTTTCTGTCGTTATTACAACAGTTCAGCCCCCCCCACTATTGAGTTACTACTTATCAAGGCCAAAAGTCACGCGAGAATAAAGATTGATGAGATAGTTTTATTGTCAGTTGAATGATGAATAATATTATGAGAAGATTGAAAATGATTTATCAAATGAACAAAGTTTAATTACTGATGAGCACGTTTTACGACAAGCATTTGTTGACATTCGATTTGAAGACGATCATGATGTATTTTGCAGGAAAGCAATCCCATAGTAATGTGTTTCACAGCCAACAAGTTTCTTTTTGAAAGAAAGCATATTCAATGAAATTTCCCCTGATGTTAGTCATAAAGGAAAAAAAGAAAGTTCTTTTCATTTATATAGAAGTCGATTTATTGCTGTGGATGTCTTAGAATCAGAAACCAGAGATTGGAGCTCAGTCGAGAAGCATTCATGGAAATAACAATAGCAACATCTCTTTTGTGAGAAAGAATCATACATAACAGAAGAAATCATCACTCACTAGATTTTGAAGTTGGTTTTGCCAAGACATATAAGCGAGCTTTGAGTGGCACCTCCCCATATGTGGTAGCAATACTCCATCGTAGAACTATCTGATTTTTATATAAGTTGCATCAAGAGCTAGGTATTTTATAAAGAGATAAGTTTCTTCACTCGTGTTGGATTGGGAAACCATCATATGATTTTGAACCCCTTTATTGGAGTTCTACAGATATATTGTTCGCATTCATTTTTGCAGTGAATTTGTAAAAATAAAATTGCCTTACTGCCTTTGCTCTGGATTGAACTCAAAAACTTAAAATAATCTACACACTTTAACTGACGTCATTAGTTGTCTCGATCATGTGACTGTGGGCACAAAACACCTGAAGCAGATGCAATGGCAAAGCGACTTCAACGTTATGATAATAACAACCAGTCCAAAATTCATGAATATCAATTAAATCATTTTCTTTACAAATTTACAGTCGTCTCTATAGCTCTAGAGGGGCATTTGCTTCAATACCAGCAAATTATCTAGACAACGATTCATCACATAGGCAGTCGGGGATTGTTGTGTTGATGACACATAGCAGTAATTCATCCTCCCTTCTTTTTTGTTATTGTTGTCGTCTCCATTTTTTAATATAATGATATTTTTCATTATATAATAACATCGAAATTGTCTGTATTTTTGAGATGAGGTGTTTTTATTTATTGAGATTGTCGGACTGACTTCCTCATCTTGGTTGTTATAACAACCAAGATAAGGAAGTCAGTCCGACAATCTCAATAAATAATAACACCGATTATAAAAGTTATTCAATTCAATAAATTTGGCAAACAATATAACAATCATGCTTCAGGTATCGTGTAAAGAAAAGCTGATAGAAATTCGCACAGAAGAGGACAAAGTAGTGAAGCACCTGTTCAATTTTGTATTGAATTGCTGTGTTATTGCGCATGTACTGCATTTCTTGAAGGTCTATTTCAAAGTCTAGGGATCCTGATTGAGAAAGCGTTCTTTCTTTCGATTCAATCAAAGTCGGCGATGAAACAGTTTCGTGTGATATCTGCACAACCATTTTTTTGGTGCAGGTGTGAATCATACGTCCTGAAAGATATCTTATTGATCAGTGAGGAGATTCTAGGTTAAAATGAAATCACCGGTGGTGCTCAAGAGAGAAAAGGTTAAGCTTCTGGTATTGGTGAATTATATGAATCGGGTGTCGTTGCTGTTGCATATTACGAACCGGATTTCTTATAAATGTCCGGTATGACTAGACCAATAATGGCGAGTATTTGTGCATCTATGTTACTGCACTGAAACAATGTTATTTAGAAAGCCATTCTTAACATAGAGAAGGAAATGTGTTTTGTAATTATTCTGTACATTTACCTAACAATTTAATCAACAAAAATATCGTTAAAAAAGTAATTTAACTTGAAAATACAATTTAAAAAACAAAACAATAATGTGAACGAATCCTCTAGCATTTTTAACAGCACTTGGTATATTCCAGCAGCTACAAAAAGTGCCTGTCGAGCCCGAGGGGACATTTATGAGAAATCCGGTTTTTGATATTCGCACAATGCACTAGCATCTCTACTTTTATTTCTTATGAGGCAAATCCTAAATCGGATGTTGGATATTTAAATATGGAACGAAGATCTAAACATCATACTCGAAAAATGGTGCGATTTCATTTGCGACGTTGAATGAGAAATAAGTTTGTCTTCACTTTGCAGCCTGAATGCAATGTTTGGATTAAAGAACGAATTGAACAAAAGGCCAAGGTATTTTATTTTATTCGTCTCCACTAGCAGAGCCTTGTCAACAGCAAAAGTAAAAGTCGAGTAAGAATAAGAACCCACTGCAACATAGTAGCAAATACATTTGAGGTTTAATAAAGCTTTCAGAATTTTTCTTTTTCTTTTGCAGTCAGTATACATTAGTCATAAACGAAAGCCTCTAATTCATGCACGATCAGGAAATGGAGCAGCTGCCCCAAACCGACTATTCTCACTACTGGATCATAAAAAAGAAAAAGATCCCATCAGCTTATTTGCTGTATATCATTACTATTAGTATTCATTATGCATAATAAAAGCCACAAGTGAAATGAAACAGCTTTCACAAAGAATCACGACTTATGAACAAAACTATTTTTAAAATAGAAAATTTGGCAATTGTACAGTATAATTAACAAGACGAAAATATGCAAAAGACAATGAAATTTACAATAAATAATTGACCTCTTCTCAAAGAGTCGGAAGGCAAAACCTAGAAAGGCGAGCCTCCTACAACTAGACAGGATAATACCTTAGCCAACAAAACACAATAAAAAAATAATTATATATATATATATATATATAGAGAGAGAGAGAGAGAGATACATACATAGATAGGTAGATATAGATAAATAGATAGATGTTCATATATATATTATTATTATATAAAAGGAACTTTGCTTTGTCTGTGTGTCTGTGTATTCGTTCCCTATGAAAGAAAATGGCTGGTCCAATTTTTAATTTTTATGAAATTTCACAAAAAGGTACTTTATGTGGCTAGCAGTGTTCTTAAATAGGTTTTGTATCTGAATGTCTTCGATAAATATCGATAATCGATAATCAAAATAATCCGATGAAAGAAAAACCAGAACCAGAGTTAACACCTTACACAGCCTAACATCACAAGTGCATTTGAGAAGTTTTATTACTACACAAGCAGTAAAGCCATGCCTATAAAATTAACAGTATGTTCTTGGATATGACAGAGACGCGTCCGAAATGAGTGTTTCTCTTTAGAGTACGATTGAAGCATGATACTTGACTTTTATATTTTAAAACTTTAGTGTGACTTAGTCCACAATACATTGTAGTCTACATTTCAATGTATTGTGGACCAAGCCCCTGTGGGGAGGCATATGAAGCTTCCTCCTGGCACACAGAGATGGGTTTCCAACGAGAGCTGGCAATCAATCGATTTGATTGAAAAAATGAGCAATCTCACCGATTTCGATGACAATAAATATGGGAGTGTGAAACATCCAATGATCATCATTCAATCCCGGGCAACGCCGGGTGTCCTTGCTAATATATATATATATATATATATATATATATATATATATATATATATATATATATATTAAGAAAGGTTTTAGTAATCTATTCTCTATTTCGTAATTGTTTTTATTTACTATTGATACTGACAAAACATAATCCAGTTATACGTTATTCTTGTAATTAAAAACTCCCAACTTTTTTCTTGTTAACTTTACTGCGCAATTGCTTAAAATGTAAATTAGATACTTACCTTACGACATGTAGACAGTCTATCACAATTGGTGAACGTTATTTCAATCTGCCAGTAGTCTTGAACTTCAATTAAACTATATGTGCAATTTCCTGCAAAGTTATAATAACTGCCATCAAAGGTCCGCATGGTGTATTGACCATAGCTTCGACAACTGTGGGAGTGCGTATAAGTAGTTGTTCGATTGGCTGTAAATACATGACAATAAAATGATAAAAGCATTTTGGAATTGTAGATAATCGGAATTTTGATATGACTATGTAGCATGAATTCCTATTTACTCATACCAAAATGGCCTTCACCCTAGGTGGGTTAAACAAGTTTCTTCATGAGGAGGAAGTTTCATGGGAAACACAAATTCACAAGCAGTCTCCAGTCGTTTTTATATCCCCATCAGGGGGA